>NW_016820949.1:247101-268695 GCF_001698545.2 Rhinopithecus bieti | reverse complement strand
TTGATGGGTGCTGACGAGTTGATGGGTGCAGCACACCAACATGGCACAAGTATACATATGTAACAAACCTGCATGTTATGCACATGTACCCTAGAACTTAAAGTATAATAATAAATAAATAAATAAATCAAAGGGAGAAAAAATCATAAAGTGGTTATGAAATCAATGATTATGAAATTTAAACAATTTTGTTTCATATATTCAGCCATAGAAGCTATAAGATCATTAACTATTACCTAATTAGAAAATAAAGAAAGCATCTCAAGGTATATAATACAATTGTAAGAGATATTCTTTGCAAAAAAGTTTTGTGGACTTTTCATTATTTTATAATAGTAAGGTCAAAATCCTTTTTTTTTTTTTAGACAGTCTAAACTTTGGAATTTTTAAATAGGAATTTAAAATTTTCTTCTAATATAATAGTTTAAGTTTGTCTAGAACCTTCAGGTCAATGTGATGAACTGAACAGAAAATATTATCACAAAAAGCTGTGCCAGTACAAGATGCTTTGAGAATATAAAATAAATAGTACTAAATACAGTATAATATACCGAAAATTGCATACCTTGATCACAGATGCACACACACACACACACACACACAGATGTATTCACACATCAACTATGATGTTCTATTTTAACCAATATAGAAATATATATTGTCTAATCCCTAGTTCAGGTTAAGAACTATATTCTTTCTGGAACTGATTTTGAAAATAATGTGTTACTGTTTGTTAAGAGTATGACACTGTTTTTGTTTGCTTTGTCTCAATTTGGGGTTAGGAAAAATTTCCAGAAATCTTTTATACATGTATAAACTTGGAGATGTTTAGCTGGTTTATTTTGAAGATTTCCAAAGTGAAGAATGAAAGAAGAAATGAGGACAAACTATACAAGCCCAAATTAAGGAAAGAGAAAATGAACCATTTTCTTGAGTTGACAACACTTTCTCTATTCAGTTTTACATAGGGTTTTTGCAGCATTTTTTTTGACATAGTTTTACTAGACTTTCAGTCTCAGCAATATCAGATAACGTCTCTAATTATATATGTGCGGTGTGTGTGTGTGTGTGTGTGTGTGTGTAAATTTTTTTATTGTAGGTAACAGTGCTATTTAAACATTTATATTGCTTAGTATTTGAGAAACTTTCAGGTGATATTAAGCTTTAAATGGGTTAAGCTTTTAACTGAGTTAAATTGTTTTAGAACTTTAGAAACATTGTTTTAAAATATTATTTTGTTTGTCTAACATTTACAATAAAAGGAATTAACAAGAAACACAAAATAACACCATTCACCATTCACCACAGAGGGAAGTCAACGTAAAGAAAGTCATCTTTGGATTCTTTCCAGTGAGGCTTAATCATGGCACCACAATAGGGACATTGTTATGCCAGGTCTTACCTACTTCATTACCTTATACCTAAACTCAGAGAACCAAAACATAGAAAAGCTGCAATGACTGTAATCTTCTGGGTATAAATGTAGCAAAAGCTGGAAGATACTGAAGAGTAAAGGAGATAAAATGAACGTTAAGATGTAAGCAATAAATTGATTAGTACATTGCATACCCAAATTCTCCTTCAGGTTTCAGGTTTGATTTGGGAAGTAATTCGATTTACAGGGATATATATATACACACATATACACACACACACACACACACACATATATATAGTATATTATATTTTTTTTTTTCTAGAAAACGTATTTAGACACAGAAATATCTTTCCAAGATCTTCAGTTCTTAGTACCATAACAGCTCAATTTTTTTTTTCATCACACCTCTCGGCCAACAAACAAATACTAAGAATTCTGATTTTTATAGTTAAGGCCAAACAACTTAATAAGCATTTATGTCCTGACAACATAAATTAAAACAAAAAAATGTTTTACATGTTTTAAATTTAAATATCCTTAAATTACATGTGAATTACTTACTAATGGGGAGTGCATATGTGTTGGGCACTGTGCAGCTTCTCAAACCTTGGAATTGGATTGAACATTGCGATCCTTAGTACCTGTTCCACAAGGACTTTTGAGGATACTTACTTTACTGAGAACCCAACTTCACATACCTATGACCCCTCGAATGTAACCCCCTGGAATGTTGAAATTAAGAAACAGCTTGACTAGTAGTTAATACAGTGTCTGATAAATAGTGAGTATTGTTGTGTTTATCTTGAAATTTTAAAATATCTTACAGCATTCCTGGTGAGTTCACTGTATTACTCCAGAGTGCCTTGCACATAGTTTTGGAATCACAGTGTTAGACTATTAGATGCTAATGTTAATCGTAGCCCCTAAATATTAACTGAGAAGTCCAAAAGCTTCTGACATGGTGGAAGTGAATGGAAGCACTGTATGGCGACTATAAAAGCTCAGTATCATTTTTAATCTCATTGTTTTCTGATTTTTCTCAGTCCAGTACGGCAAATATTTCCTAGGATTTACAGGATCACAGAGTCTGTGACTGAAAATTTGATGTTAGACAGTGATGGTAAATAGGACCACTATCATTGTTTAAGGCAAGTGTTACTTTTGTTTTTTGTTTGTTTTGTTTGTTTGTTTTTTGAGACAGAGTCTTGCTCTGTCACCCAGGCTGGATTGCAGTGACACGATCTTGGCTCACTGCAACCTCTACCTCCTGGGTTCAAGCAATCCTGCCTCAACCTCCCAAGTAGCTGGGATTACAGGCACATGACACCATACCTGGCTAACTTTTTGTACTTTTATTTATTTATTTATTTATTTATTTATTTATTTATTTGGAGAAGCGGGGTTTCGACATGTTGTCCACGCTGGTCTTGAACTCCTGACCTCAGATGATCTATCTGCCTTGGCCTCCCAAAGTGCTGAGATTACAGGCATGAGCCACCACGCCCAACCAAGTGTTACTTTTGTATTTTTAAGAAAATAATATTATCAGTGTTTATTAAGACATTTTAAATTTTGACATAGCATTTTAAGATTTGATGTTATTTTGTGTTTCCTTTTAATCCCTTTTATTATGCAAATGGTTTTGTGTTTCTTGTTAATTAATTTTATTGTAAATGTTAGAAAAATAAAATATTTTTTAAAAGTTTCTAAAGTTCTAAAATAATTTAACTCAGTTAAAAGCTTAGCCTATTTAAAAGTTTAATATCACCTGAAATTTTCTCAAATACTAAGCAATATAAATGTTTAATGTAGCACTGTTAGCCACAACAACAACAAAAATCTACACACACACACATACATACACACACACATACACACTGCACATATATAATTAGAGACATTATCTGATATTAATGAGACTGATTTAACTAATTTTTTTCAAAGTTTCTAACTATATTCAGAAGAGCTACTTGTTTTAACAGTTCCTGTGAGATGTATTGTACTGAGAGGAGAACTCTGTCTTCTCATGAGTCTACCCTAACTGCAAATAAACCCGAGGGTGCTCTGAGGAAGGAGATTTGAACTAATTTTTTATTTTATCTCATTTTCGTGTTTCGGTAACCCAGTTAACTATATAAACACTGTTTCCTTTTAAAAACAAGTATCTTATAGAAATGTGTATTTTCTCTCAGCTAAGGACCTTAGTGGAAATCTTATCTGGATTATTAGGAGAACTCAAATATGAGAGTCCTTGAACTAGATGATGTTAACCATTCACTGCTCAGAACAGAAAACTAAAACAAGTCATATTAAGATGAATAGTAACAAATATAAATTGTTTTGTAAGTGAAAAGGGAAACAAGATATGATGACAGAGAATTCTTCCAGATCTCAGGGAGGGTTAATTAATGATCATCATTAATAGTGATACTTAGCAGCTGTTTCTGACACTCTTGTGATTTTAAATTCCAATTTTTAATCTTCATGTTTATTTTTAATCTTCATTTCCTAGAACCTATGTTGCTGATCAAGTTTCCATACCTTTAAATAGATTGTCATCGTGATCTCTGACCATAGCAGAGATAATTTGATTAACTTTTGTTCATTGGTTGAAATTGTTTACACCTACTAGGCAGTGGGTGTTTGAGAGAATGAAACTCAAAGCTAGTGGTGAGTGGGCTGGTATGTTAGGGACAGGGTGCACTCTCCCAGTTGAAAGACTCCTGAAAATTGATAGGGAGATGAGGCAGGAAGTTGATCAAATGAATTATGCTGCTGGAAAATAATAGGAAGGGTACTTCTCCTATGTTATATATCCAGAACTGAGTCTGGTTATTTCATATATAACTACAAGATCAGAAAACAATAAATTAGCAGATATATAGGTAAGTGAAACAATATCAGTGATACTAAAGCATTAGGATAAATAATATTTAAATAATAAGGTACTTGAAAAAAATCGATTAAGATTTTCATGAAATTTTGTTATCTAAATATCAGAAAAAAATACTTATAGACACAAGATTTTTGCTTCTAAATTGATCGAGGCATCGTATTTTTCATTATTGGTATTAAATTGCTTTCTAGCCAGGTTGCTAACACCACGTCTATAGACAGATATATTTACAGATAGTTAGAAATAGGGATCATTAGAAAGATGGACAGAGACCAGGAGCCGTGGCTCAAGCCTGTAATCCTAGCACTTTGGGAGGCCGAGGTGGGCAAATCACCTGAGGTTGGGTTTTGATACCAGGCTGACCAACAGGTTGGCAGATCACTTGAGGTCAGGCATTTGAGACCAGTCTGGCCAACATGACGAAAACCCATCTCTACTAAAAATACAAAATTAGCCGGGCATGGTGGCTCATGCTTGTAATCCCAGCTACTCAGGAGGCTGAGACAGGAGCATCGCTTGAACACGGGAGGCAGAGGTTGCGGTGAGCCAAGATCATGCCACTGCAATCCAGCTTGGGCAACAAGAGCAAAACTCCATCTCAAAAAAAAAAAAAAAAAAAAAAAAAAAAAAAAAAAAAAAAAAAAAAAAAAAAAAAAAAAAAAAAAGGAGAGAAGAAAAAGAAAAGAAAGAAAGATGGACAGAAAATTCCACTTCCGTGACTGGAACTGTACCCATCTAATGTTGACACTGTGGTATACGGAAAGATGAGCCCATTCTCTGGAGGAATGAACTATGTTTTTCTGGTTCACTTACTTCCTCCTAATTGCTGTACCAACATTCTTTCTTTTAGACTTTCTATTCCTGAAGCTACTCCCTTGAATTGTTCACATTAAATTTGCTACTCCTCTGAGTATCCCCACAAATCTGCAGCATTCTTTTGTAGCCTGCTTCCATTCACTGGGGTCTTCTGCTTTGTCATCATCCAAACATATCTGGAGATTTTACTGTACATTTTTCCAGAAAGATATATTTGTAAACAGAAGACTGGTGCTTGTATCTTATTTCTCCATTTCTTTTATCTGTGATACCTGCTATTAGGCTAGTTTTTATTTTCTTTCGAAAATATGACTTATTTCTTTTTACCAATACAAGTGCATATTTTAAATGCAGAATTGTTAAGTAAAAGTTTTTTTTTTTTTTAAGATGGAATCTCACTCTGTCACCCAGGCTGGAGTGCAGTGACCCAATCTCAGCTCACTGCAACCTCTGCCTCCCAGTTTCAAGTGATTCCCCTTCCTCAGCCTCCCGAGTAGCTGGGGTTACAGTCCCCGCCACCACGGCCAGCTAATTTTTGTATTTTTAGTAGAGACAGGGTTTCACCATGTTGGCCAGGCTGGTCTCGCACTCCTGACTTCAAGTGATCTGCCCACCTCAGCCTCCCAAAGTGGGGAGATTACACTCATGAGACACCACTCCTGGCTAAGGTTTTTAATAGTATATGTGAAATGTGATTGTATGTATGTGTAAAAATACATATATGTATACATATGTGTATATAGCTCATTAAAGAACTGTAAGATGTCATACAAATATAAAGTTGATTGAATAAGAAAGATTGAATTATCTATTTATACCAATTGGTTTTTCTTTATATGTACAATTAGCCCTCTGTATCTGTGAGCTCCACACCTGTGGATTCAACCAACTACAGATCAAAAATATCTGGTAAAAAAATTATCTGAAGTTTCACAAAGCAAAACTTAAATTTGCTGCCGACTAAGTTCTATGCCAAATCCATGGGAATGAAATTATGTGTAGGCATTGTATTAGCTTTTATAAGTAATCTAGATATGATTTACAGTTTATAGAAGAAAAAATGTATAGGGGAAGAGGTGAATAGGTTATATGCAAATACGACATCATATATAGGAGACTTGAGCATCAGCAGATTTTAGTATCCAAGAAGGATCTTGGAACAAATCTCCCAAGAATCTTCCGGGACGACAGTGTGTTTTTAATCTCAGAGTTTTGTATTTGAGAATAAGAAATCACTTCTTTTTGCAAATGCCTTATAATTTCCCTCCAATAAATATCCTTTTTTCCACCAGATTTTTTTTGACTTTTTGTATCATTAAACATACTGTATCTTCTTGCTTGGTGACAAGATGTGATTCCTGAGAATTTCCTGTTCCTTTAATGGGAGCTCTTACGTATGAGTTGTAGATTTAGTATTCCAAGATTCCAGCAATGTAGCTTTTAGAATGGCATTTCTCCATTTATTATATAGTACTTAAATACCAAATAACTAAAAGTAACTAACGATGATAGCATAAAAATATGTCCAATTCTGCTTCCTATGTCATTATTTAAGTATAGTACTTTTGTCTATCTGCCCAAACCAATAAAACATTAAAAACTTTTTCATATGTTGTTCAGACCATCACATCCATGTCACCTTACACTTTATATTTGACTTCACTTTTTCATTCACGCATTTTTTTCTTTGGTTTTACATAATAAATTTAACACATCTTTTGCGACATGTATTATGCCAGACTGGGATCAAATAAGGGTTAAAAAAACACTGTCAACATAATTCCCATACTTGAATGGCATCATTCCAGAAAGAGTTTAAAATTTGGAATTCTATTTTTGTGATGCTCTCATGTCTATTCATAATTCAGAGCCCTTGAAACATTCCTAATGAGGTTTCAAGTATTTTATTTTTCCTGCATGCTTTATAAACAAATAAAATTAAACCAAACTAAACACAAATAAAATCCAAGCTAGAATTGTGTATATCATCCAGCTGCTCCAGGATTTCTCTCTAAAACTTATTTGTTCTCCTTAGTTAAATACAGTGGACACCAAAGCCAGATTAATTTATAAAGCCAATTTCTCCTATCTTTGAAATGTTAATCATTGGGCTGGGATTAAAGTAGGAATCTATAATAAATCCTAATCCAATTCTATGACATATTATTATTTGCTTTACACTATTCACACATATCATACTAGAGGCAAGGGAAACAGAAAAAATAAGAATAAACACAGCTTTAATTTTGGGGTCTAAGCTGACTTAAATGTTGGATATTGCAGGCCAGTTCCCAAAGGGAAAAAAAAAATGTATATATGAGTATAAATTCTTAGAAACCTTGATAAAGGTCCTTACAGAAATCCTGATGGTTGTGTGAATTGTGTTCATTTTTCTATTACATGAAGCATAAGGCAAAAAATATATCTTTATTCTGAGAATCTTTCCCCTCTATCTCATGTAAAATATATTTTCTACCTCTGGGGAAGAGGATGAAGTTTGCAGGTATTTACATCTTGCTTTAGTTTCAAAGCTAGCTTTAAATTCAACTTTTATGTTATTTAATTTAATTAATTAAACTTAATAAATGATACTCGATTCAGTTATCAGAAAACTTTTATATTTGCTTGAAACAACTTGAGTAAATTCAATCTCATTTTTTAGTTGTAAATTTTCTGAAATCAGAATACAAACCAATTTTTATTGCTAATAAAAATTCAGAATCCACTTAGAGAAATACTGAAAGTGTGAAATGCACACCTGAATCTGAAGACTTAGCATGACAATGGTTTTTTGATTAATAATTTTATATTGTATACATGTTAACATGGTTATATATTGGATTAAATATATAAGAATTGGTTTTATATGCTACTTTTTACTTTCATATATAACTACAAGAAAATTTAAAATACTGTGTCTCAGGTCAGGCTCGGTGGCTCATGCCTATAATCCCAGCGCTTTGGGAGGCCTAGGTGGGTGGATCACTTGAGGTTAGGCATTTGAGACCAGCCTGGTCAACGTGGCTAAACACCGTCTCTACTAAAAATACAAAAATTCGCCAGGTGTGGTGGTGCATGCCTGTGGTCCCAGCTACTCGGGAGGCTGAGGCAAGAGAATCACTTGAACCTGGGAGGCAGAAATTGCAGTGAGCCAAAATCATGCCACTGCACTTCAGCCTGGGTGATAGAGCAAGACTCCATCTCAAAAAAAAAAAAAAAAAAAAAAAAAAAAAAAGAAAAAATTACATGCCTTATATTATATTTTTACTAGAGAGCACTATATATTATACAACTGGATTATATTGCTATATATTACAGTCACGTGCTGCATAACAACATTTCTGTCAACTGACAGACTATATGTAGGATGGTGTTCCCATAAGATTATAGTATTTTATTTTTGTTGTATCTCTTCTATGTTTAGGTAAGTTTAAATACGTAAATACTTCCCATTGTGTAACAATTGCTTTTAATGTTCAGTACAGTGACATGCCGTACAGATTTGTTGCCTGGGAGCAATAGGCTATACCATATAGTGTAGGTGTGTAGTAGGCTGTACCATCTAGGTTTGTTTAAGTTCCCTCTATGATGTTTGAACAATGATGAAATCACCTAATGACAAATTTATCAGAACATATTCTCATTGTTGAAGCATGACTGTATATTTTTATGCTATTCTTATCTTTAATAACTTTGAAATCACTGGAATTATAATGAAAGAATTAACATTTACTTTAGAGCTTATAGTTAGGCATTCTGCTAATCACTTTTCTCATATAACCTGATTTTATCTGCAGGTACCATGTCATGTCAGTTTCATACCAAATTATGTGTGGCATCATGATAGCTATGTGATAGGTACTCATTATCATTATTGTGAATAACTTACTTTTAAGATTGTCTTATTAGAAATAATTATTGCATTATGAGTAAACATATGAAAGGCATATTTATTGAAAAGATAAGAAAAACGTTTAGTAAGTTGTCTGAGGTAGAATTGCTCTTGACATTACTTTTCCTAATTAAGGTGGCATTGTCTCAGCATTTGGGATTCCCAGAGAAAGTCTTTTCAACTCATGGACATGGCTCAAGAAAGACAAATTCAGAAAAAAAAAATGTATAAGATGTGTTATATTTATTTTGAGAAACCATCACCCAGCCAAAGAGAGAAAAGGTTATTCCATTCACATCATGTGGTTAGTCTGGGAATCTTTCTAGTGTAAAAGCAAGAAGAGTCATAAAATTAAAGAAAACATGGATGGGGTTTTTTAGACGCGCGCGCGCGCACACACACACACAAATGCCATCCTTCTTTGCTTTCTTCTAAAGAATCTCTTTCTGGACTCTCTGAAATAAAACAAATATCCAAAGCCTTTATTCTTCTTCCTAAAACTTGTCTATATTCTGTTCTTGAGATCCATGTCCAATGCAAATTGGAGAAAATACCGTATTACCATGGAGAATGATTAAATAAAAACAGGACCACCATGAGCTAGATGCCTTATTTCCCTGATGTAATCTGTGTCTTTTGTAAATAAATTATGACATCTTTAGAAATATTTTCTTATTGAGTTTTAAATAAGGTTATAATTTCATGTCTAGAGAAATAAATTTTGATTTTAAAACAATACAATTCATATAGAATTAACTTTGGCTGATACTGAAGGTGTAGATAAAGCTAAGTACTTTCTCGGTGTTTTACTAGATATTATTGGTTCAAAAATTTATTATATTGGTAAAGAGATGATATCTCAAACCTTGATTAAATAAGCAATTGAGTAATTTAGAAATTGGTAGAGACACCCAGAAAATTGTCCTTTTTAGCAATGTTGATATATATTATTAATTGCTTAGAAATTTTAATACATCAAAACTAAATGCATTGCCACCTTCCGTATAGTTCACAGAAACTTGTTTTGTGTTTTTCTCTCTTACCTTCTATTTTGCTGGCTATTAGATTTAAATAGTACATTAATACATTAAAGCTTTGGTTAAATGCATTTTTAACTCTTTTTCCTATTCTCTCTCTCTCTTTTTTTTTTAATGCAAAGCGCATTGCACACATCATAAATTAATACTGAGAAATCTAAATTTATGCCAATAAGGTCTTTCAGTGAAGGCTTTATAAACTGGGCCCTTGTTTATTCTGTGTGTGGCCACTTTGGTTATTAGTAGGGGTTACACTGACCGCCTTTTCCCAGATTTATGAGACTTGGCAAAAACCTTGAGAAACCAGAGCCCAGCTCCTCTCAATAGGAAACATTATTAGATACTAAATAAACATTAATTTAGGTAAACTGGTACTATTCAGCCCAAAAGGAACATGTTCTTATTTAGATTTGCTCTGATAGGTGAAAGAATATGTGCCAGAAATGATTTATGGAGATAAAAAAGAAGGGAACTTAAGTAATTTAAATTTCAGTAACAGTTAAGACTACTCTTAGAAAGACTTTGTGCTCATTCATGTAGGGCAGTGATCCTGTGCTAGGGAGGACATGCATCATGTCCTTCTCCCAGTGGAGAAAGATCAAGAGACCAATCTTTTTTTTTAATATTAGCACAGAATCCCCAAGAGTACAATGATTAATTTTCTCTGGATTCCAATAAAACTGAGAAATAGTTTTGTTGTGCAGTTAGTTGACATATGGTTTTGAAATAAATTATTAAGTTTTTGACAATGTTAAAATTCCTGAAGAGGTTAAAGCATTTTAAAAGGAATAACTTGAACTTGTCGGTCTTCAACAAGTTAATATCATGAAATATAAGAGAGGGGTTAAAATGTGTACTATATTAAAATGATAGTGCTGAAACTAGGTAGGTATAGTGTGCTTAGAATTAGATGTCAAATTGGACAAATCCACCATAGAAACATTTTGAAACATCTCTAAAATTTTAATGTGACTGAATATTAAATAAAATGAAAACATAGTGATGGGTAAAGTGGAAACAATTAACTCATTAGTAATTTATAAACTAGATTATTGATATAATCTCATTGTTGTAAAATACATTTATGTATATGCACAGAAAATAGGGAAAATATAGAAGATTTTAACAGTGATCATCTCTAACTGAGGTGCTGATAGGAAGATGGTGTTTTGATTTTCTTTTTGCATACTTACCTTCTTTTAATGGTAGAATGTAAAAAACTAATTTTATAATAATCACAGTCTATTATTAATAGAATAATTAAACAGCAGTAAAATATATATACATTCATTCATTCATTATTAGGCCAATCCCCAGGGAAACCAGAAGAAACTTATATTAAATAGATTTATCTCTTAATAATGACTCCTTAACAGAAGCACTTAATAATGTGTTCATGTCTTGCAGGTTGTAGGCTATAGATTATAGGGAGTAAATATCATGTATATATACATAAAACTCTGCTGTAACATGTTGGACAGAAATTTGTGCTGATGTTTGAAGTGACTATGATCAATAATGTCTCAATTTTTCTTTTTAATGTAAGTGATCCTGTACAGGTCAGAACAGTAAGTCACCTTAAATCCCATCTTCACTAGTCCCTTCATTTAAAGATGAGAAAACTGCAATTCACAAAAATAGAATAATTTAACAACATTTACTGGCAGGGCTTAAACCAGACCTTAGCTTACATGATTTCTAATGCCATGCATTTTCACTCTGTCACAATCAAAGTTTTGCATATTTGAGGAAAAGAGAAAATACAGAAGTCTTATTTAGTAAATTAATTATTATTATTTTATTGGGTAAAATAAAACATTTTATTGATGTTAGAAAACATTAAGTAAATGCTCTTATGAAGTTAATTTTTTAAATATTAGTAAATATGTTAATATATAAACATTTTGAAAATTATATGATACTTAATAGTAGTCTGCAGTAATATATTGTTAATATATTAATGTAATTAATAGTAGCCTGTGTAATAATTACAGCATACAACAAATTTATCTAATTTAATTTCACCTAATTTTTTTTATCACTTTTTCTGTGGTTATAATAGTTTACAATGTTGCCCTCCACTCAGGGAGGTAAAAGGTATTTATTAGGTGTGTTTGTTGTGTCATGGGAACAGTTGTTTATTCTGCAACAGCACTGTACATAACAGTATTTATCATTTGTCTAATTCTTTGATAGAGAAATAGAATGCACATCTTAATATAGTCAGAAAAAAATACAATATCATTTCATAAGTTTTAAGATGGTTTTTTTTTTCTCACTTCAATATCTCTGAAATCAACAATGTCTTACAACCGATGCCATATCATAGTTAAATTGACAAGATTGTTTACTTAGTGACACCTAAAATAATGATGTATATTAAAATGGTATCTTAGGTTAGATTAAATAAGTTGTAATAAATAATATTTATTCACTTCTTTAAAGATATTTTCATTATAAGTTCAAAAGCATTTTTCTTAAAGAATAGCATTCATCTGTAGTCCCTTTGTGAAAAAGACAGAAATATTATTACAAGGATTTCAGGATGCTATAAATCTTAACTTTAAAGCATTTGCTGATATAAAATGATGTTTTCATTGTGAAAATAAAATAAAATATATACATATAAATGTATATATCTATTTGAATAACTTGATATTTTTGCTCCATTGCATAACTCTTTAGTACTATTTAAATCTAATAATCAGTGCTCAGATCTTACCTTATTGACATATTAGTAACATTTAATCCAGTGGCTCTGTTGATCATTTATCTTCCTCTGATTTCTGATTCCTGTGAAAATTTCAAAGGAATACAGAGTCTCACATATTTCTCCTTGTCCTTCTCCACAAGTAGCTTTTACCAGTCTCAGTTGCTGGTTCGGCCTCATCTCTCTGACCTTTTAATAATGGAGTGTGCCAGGGATCAGTCCTTGCACTCATTTTTTCCTCTATCTGAATTTTTTCCCTTGGCAATCTCACCTCTCATAAATGCCACCCATATACTGATGACTGCCAAAATTATACATCTATCTCTGACTACTACTTTCACCTTCTGACTTTAATTCAGCTGCCTTCTCAATGTTGCCAGGTGAACGTCCAATAGAAAGCTAGAATATATACAAAACCAAATCTTGATCTTCCAGCAACCTCCAAAATGAGAGTTGAACAATGAGAACATAAGGACAGGGGGAGGGGAACATCACAGGGGAGGGATAGCATTAGGAGAAATACCTAATGTAGATGACGGGTTGATGGGTGCAGCAAACCACCATGGCACATGTATACCTATGTAACCCACCTGCACATTCTGCACATGTATCCTAGAACTTAAATTATATATATATTTTTAAAAAAGGACAGGGAGGCACAAAATGGAACACAGGGATGAAAGGTATTCATGTTAATATACATGTAATATAATTTTGATATTTGAGTTACGTACATGTTTTATATAATCAAAACACAAAACAAAAAATAAGAAAAAAAGCTTAAAGTAAACAAAAATTAGCCAGGCGTGGTGGTGCACACCTGTAATCCCAGCTGCTCTAGAGGCTGAGATGTGAGAATCTCTTGAACTGGGGAGGCAGAGGTTGCAGTGAGCAGAGATTGTGCCACTGCACTCCAGCCAGGGTGACAGAGTGAGACTGTATCAAAAAAAAAAAAAAAAAGTAAATTATTAATTAAAAAAAGAATCTCAGTTATTGCTCTTATCAAAGTTTACAGGAACGCCTTTTAATAAAGTTTACAGAACCTTTTATTCCTAAAATTAATTAATTGTTTAATGAGTCAGAACAGCAGATTTCTGTTGTTTCCTCTATATAATTGTTTGACTTCTTATCTGTCTACTAAACATTTATTATGCTTTTATTTTGAGCCCATTCAGCTTCTATGAGCTATCTGAAGTAGATTTAAGACAGTATACATTTTCTGTGCCTAAGCATCTTTCCAAATTTTTTGGAGAGGTAAGAGGCTTGTAAAATTCAGGCCATATGCAAGAAACTTTGACTGTAAGTCGATGTAGTTGAGAAAAAATCTGCTGTAGTTACCCTGGTAGAAAGTGTGTGAGTGTGTTGACCTGGAACTTACCCAGAAATGCTTTTTGGATGAGATTGGATCAGGACAGCAGAACATCACACACAGGAAGAAGGAAAAGAATATAATTTAGATGGAATGTGTTCACTGACTATTTTGCCTGGAACAGGGAGTGCACATTGAGGAACAAGGAAAATAATTTGTGTAGTTAAAGAAGGGATTTAGATACCAACCTAGGGAGTTTATATTTCAAATTAGAGATGGCATTATGAAAGCAAACATTTGAGGAAAACAAGTATGGAAAACAAGTTATCCATTTCCAGGATTGAAGTCTATGGGTCAAGTCCAGAATACCAATTGTAGCAACACAGGCATTCAATCAGAGCAACTCGGTGCTACATTAGTCGCATGAAAATGGAGTAGAAAAATTAATCTTAGGTAAAAAAAGAACATGTACATTATTAAAGGTATCATTAATATTGATGACAACTTTGATAAAGAGCAGATATTCCCTTGCCATATCCCTGTAGTGTCTGTGTTTTGTATGTGAGTATATATGAGATTTATATATATACACACATTCCTATGTATATACTATATATGTCTTATATATCATATCCTGTATGTACCTGATGTATAGACTATATATGTCATATCTATATCATATATATATACCACATATATACACATCTTATATGACTTTTATACATATCATATATGCCATATGTAATACATGGTACTTCTCTATTTCATAAAAGTAAATTGCAATATCTGAATCAGAGTTTCTCATATCTGACTCTGCTGTACATTAGATTTAATAACATTGATCCCTAAAAAAAGTAAAATTGAATTAAGTCAAAAGGTTAATCCCTTTTAAAGAAAAAAGTCTATGTATGTTGTTAATCATTTAAAAATATTCATAGACACTTTGCTTTGCTAAAACTACGTACGTCATATTCCTGTTATATTGATGACATATCAACATACTAAATTTACATAAAAAAATCCCTGACCCTGAGTGGCTAATTGAATTCCTGAAAATAAGATGTCTTGTATGAGGCAAACCAGGACTACAGTCATATCTTTAGACCTTTAACTCAGAGCACTTTCCACTAAAGCATAGTGGATCCTTATTCATGTTCCCTTTGCATTCTTTATCAAAGAGTAACTGGAAAATCTGACACTTATATAAAACATCAGAATTTAATAGTTCAAGTTAAATGATAATAAAAATCTGTAAATAGTAAAAAATAAAATGTATTTTCCCAGTTCATACACATATTTTAGCAAGACAAAGCATAATATGTCTTTCAATGCATAATGTTTTACTTTTCTTTAATATTATAAATAAAACATATTGTAGAAAATTGTATAATTTGTTTTAAACTGAAATAATCTTGAAATACCATTTACATATTACAAAAATGTTTTTTTAAATATGTTACTCTACCCTTTTGCACTACATTGATTGGTCAATAGATAGATGATATAAGCTTGTTTTAAATAAATCAAATGCAGTATTTGGAAAATCAAAGTTCTGTGTATACTTAATGCTTATGCTTATCATAATCCCTGGAAGTTGGCAGTCTTTGTTGAATGATAAGGTAAAGTACACAAGTCACCTTTTTAAAGGAGAATTCTTAATTTTATGAGGATAATGCAGTACAAGAGTTTAATGAAGCATTGTCTGAAAACTGATTTATTATAGTGACAAGGATAGAAAGATATCTTTTTCCTTTTTCTCATTGTTTTATAATCAAGAATTCGTTATTCTTCATTGACATTCCAAAGGACGCACTCATGCACTATTACAATTGAACTCCACATTCTTTCTTACCCAAGATAGCAATAATCTCTACATCTCTACATTTTTCCTTTGAGTAGCTTGCATATTTTACCACTTAGACATTACTCTCTCATCCTCTTTTTAATCTGGGTGTGCATTTATTTAGGAAAAGGTCCGTGCTGTGAATTTTCTAGAAATGTGGGAATCACATAGATAGGATAAATGCTTAATGGATACTTCTTGAATACGTCTTTAAATTCTACTTAATTTTATGGTTTGTCTTCTGGATACAACTCAACAATTCACAGGAAGAGAGGAAGAGAAGTAGAAACATGATAGTAAATAATACCAGTAAATATATCATTTTCATGTGTGTGTGTGTATATACACACACACACACACACACACACACACACACACACATATATATATATATATACATAAATCATACCTAGTTGAGGGAATGGAACTATCTTAATCTATAATAAGAAATAATTGTCTCAAAAAAAAAGAAATAACTATCATAATAGCCATTGTTATTCTGCAAGTACTATTTAGGTACAGATTTTAATGTACATTATTTCAAATGCAAAAACATAGCAAAGTTGTCATTATCTGCCAAATTCCAAAGAAAATCTTATCCTGGAAATGGTAAAACTGGAATTCATAATCAAGCCTGTCTGACTCCAAAGTTCAAATGCTTACCATTATCTCACGGCCCTTCTCTACACACAGGGGTTTTCTAGGATATTCTCAAGTGATGTTAGAAAAAACTGTTGTTCTAAAACTTGCAAAAGATACCCAGAATTACAAAGAACGTCCCTGAATAGCTCAGATATTCCTCCCATTTTGGAGGGTATGAATCTTTATAACATCTATACCTCTTTCTAATTTAGTCCCTACATTCCCATATGTTCCTTGGACTCTTGGGGAGACACAAGGTTTTTGAGTTTTTCTGATATTACACATAAGGATGCTGTAAAGAGATTTGAAAAGCTTCTCCATCATATATATGTCAAAGAAGTGGGCTGGTGAAGGAAAGAGGAGATTGAGTTCTTCTTTCATTTATTTAATAAATAAACACCCATATCTTACTCCATATTAGGGACTGTGTTAAGCTTTGAGGATACAGTGGTAAATTTAATAGATGTCCTGAATTCATGTGGTACAAAAGAAGAAAAAGTACATGATTCGGTAGATGGAGATTATGTCTGGAAGGTACAAATGAAAATCTTGCAAGATTTAGGGAATGATCTACGAATGACTTGGAAATATATTTTAAACTGTGATTTTATTATGATATAACAACTCATGTTTTGAATACTCTAAAAAGTACAGAAGTTATAATTAAAACTAAATTTCTTGATATGCATAAACATTGTTGGTTATTATAATATCTAAATAAGCCTTCAAAAATAACTTTAGGTTGGCTTTCTATCAAAACCATTTCTAAGCATTTATATCAGCTCCAAGACCTCCCTCATAGACTTTTTCTTCAAACATATTTAGTAATCTCTAGTAGAAAATTCTAAAAAAAAATTTTCATTCTCCCTTTTATTTTGTATAGTCTAACAATTTCCACATCCAGTAAAGCAATTAAGTATGTTCTTTTTATTAGGATTTCAGTTTGGCAGTGCATAGGGGCTCAATGAATTAGAAGTTCAGAGGAAAACAATGTATTATTAATACTGCAATGGGGATCTTATCTAATTGTGCATTGAAAAATATGTACACTGTGGAATGAGAGTTGAGAACTTTAATGCCAAATTATACAAACACATTTGTAACTATGATAGGAGAATATGGGAGTTTCCAGACTTCCTTTTAAGTTTCATATTTACTTACTATCTTTAGAAAATACTTGCTATCATAGTCCATGTAAAAATGGAAGACCATTAAGCTAACATTTGTTAGAGCTAGTTATGTGCCAGAGAAGATAGTAAGTGCTTTTCATGCATTATTTCATTTTATTCTCACAACAATCATATTTGATAAGAACTGATAATCCTATTTTGTAGATGCAGAAACTGGACTTAGAGAAATTAAGTGAATTCTCTCAGAGGATAAAGTTGATAAGTAACAAAATAGAAATTACAACCAAACCATCTTATAGCCAGAACCTGAAATTTTAACCAGTAGGCTGAGCGATCCCTGGAAAATTCAAGAATTTTATCTCAGTTGCTATAACACTTGGTAAAAACAAATAAGTTTAATTACTGAGGATTTTGAGAGACTATCTGAGTTGAACTCTGTATTTAAAAATTCAGAATGTTGTGCTAGTTTTAGAACATTGTGCTAGCTTTCAAGTCAACTTCTGAGATCATGTAGTAAAAGGTATTATATTTTCTCCAAGAGGGAAAGATGTAAAAAATAAAAATGGAGAAATATCCATCGGCAGCTGTATGCTCAACTCAGGAATCCCCTGCTTGTCCTGAATGAGGCACTTTTTAACATTCATATAAGTCCAGTTGTTAAGATGTAGCTGAGGCTATAAGGATGAGCCTAAACACAGCTCAGAAACTGATATTACTATGTTGATAGAGAACTAGATAAGGAGCGTGATAAGGGTGGAGGGGAAATTAGATAGCACAAATATTCAACACATGACTTCAACAGAACAGTCATGCAAAAAGAAGAAAGCAAACATATCTACATAGGAAGACCAGAGAGGTTTTTTATAAATACGTGACTGCCTGATAAAGAAGCTGAAATTTCTGGCACTTTATTAGTCTCACTATCACAAGACAACACCCCAACTCATTCTATACGCATTGCGTATGCACTAGGTAACTGCAAGTTACTTTTTAAACACAAATATATTAGTCCAGGAACTGCTCCCTTATACAAATTAAGAGAAGGTAAAAGAGATGAATTCAGCTTTAATGATAGAAGCTCTTTAATAAGATCCATATTATGCTTCTATATTGCATGTCCTGTACATCAAATAATGTTATTAAAATATAATAAATTCATGTGAAGGCATATATACAGATAGTATAAAACTTGTATTAATTATAAGATGGTATTTCTACATTTTATTATGTTATTTGGAATTATGTAATACATTGACATTAATTTTAATTTTATTAATTTATATTTGAGGACAGTAAAGTTCATGCTAGAGAAACATTTCATCCTTATGCAAATATGTATTTCAATAACTATTTAATATGAAATAAATTTTTTGATGTGTTCTTTTAATAGTCCATCTTAGAACCACCAGAAATATTAAGATGTTCTAAGATGCATAGTAGCTCTTTGAATCTGTGGCAGAGACAACTTCAACTCTTGGTATGCTACAAATACAGTAATTTTGAAAACTGTTACAAATAATACTGGCATGTTTACATATGTGAAATGGTTTAAAATGTTATTAAAAGTATTTTTTATGTTTAACCTGCCAAAACCTAATTAAAGCTCAATATGATATCCAATTTTGCCATGTTTTAACTTAGGAAACATTGCTTCACTATTTTATGTGTTACCATAGTCAATAACATAATTTTTGTTTTCCTGCTATATATGAAAGTTTTGCTATGTTTGATATATAATCAAAGGGTATTATAAATGAAATTTGATCAAAACTGTTTTATAAGCTGGTGTGAATTTTGAAATATACTTGGTAAAACATAACAATTTTAATGTAAGTAAAACTAGTTTCAAAATTGATCATAAACACAATATAGCTGTTTTAAACATGATTACTTTTCATGTAAAATTATCTTAATTAACTATTTAAAATAATTTCAGGCATATGTTCAAAATGGTCAGCAACATATGTTCAAAAATATAAATTGGTGAGGTGCCTAAGTTACATCATAATTACGAAGAATAATTTTTTAAAGAAAGCTGAAAACAGATAACATTAATAAAAGTTCGTTAAAGATCTTTATACCTTTAAACCATACTATACGAGTTGTAAAACTAAAGACTAGGTGTGTAATGGAAACTAGAACTCTGAATTAAGTCTCATAGATGCATTTTTTATTTAAATTACAACCTGTTAAGATTCAATACAAATAATATATTGAATTGCAGACATACATACATAATCGTTATACTTTGAATATACTGTTGAATGTACTATATCTTTGTATTTCACAGGATCCACAAGATTTTTAAAATTTGTTTTCCCCTTGAGAAGGTAGTATCCTTTCTGGAGAAGGCACTCAGGGAAGCATACTTCTTTTAATCTTTTAATCCAAATAAAATCTTCAAGTCAAGTACTACACATATTCACCAATGTTTATTCTACTTTGATTTAAAAATTTTATATGAAGTTATTGTTGATCAGGTATTTAGTTATTTTCTCTTTCTTGATAAATTATGTGATTTAATTTAAATGAGTAGCATTAGAGGTGCTCCAGATACAATTATGTTATGCCCTTCATAATCAGATTCAAACCATCACTTTCATTCTCCCCTTTTAAAGTATAGAAATGAAATTTATTTGTTTGCTTGTTTATTTGTGTTTATGATCTCAAAGAATTAAAATTATTTTCTTCATTTGTTTTCATACTCTTGGATGTTATATAGTATTTTCCTGAAAACTGCTTTACAGGCCTTATAAACTATAACTGTACTTTCAGATAATCATGAGTTGTCTTTAAAACCATCATTTTCTCTTGTTATTAAATCGAGTTTTAATATAAAATTAAGACAAATTGATTATAATGATTTTTAAATGGCTAACACTGATAGATCATTTACTGTGTACTGGGCAGGGTGTGGCGCTTTACATTATGGTTTCTGAGTTGTTACAATGAAGGAATCAAATACTCTTGTTATCCACAATTTCAGGTGAGAAACATGAGACACAGTATGGTTAAGTAACTGGCCCATGGATAAACAGAAAGCAAGTGATAGACCGGGGCTTTTTGTCTATGTGCTTAACCACAGTGCTACTATCCTTTTGACATATCCCAGAAGAGTTATGGAAGATATAACCTGGGATATGTGGAAGTGTAGCTAAAAGAAGCTTTTACCTTGTATAACAAGGCAGTCATATAAGGTACAAATAATGGAACTTATGATATCAATTTATTTATAAAACTTATATATTTGTTTTAAGTTGTTTTTAACTTTCTCAATAGCAGAGTTAAACGAAACATAGGAATAGTTACTGAGCCAGGGATTTGAGAACTTTTGAATTTCTGGTAGAAGCTGGTAGATTATTTATGACAAAATTCAGATTTCTCCTATGGATATGATTTTCCAGACATCCAGCTCTTTTCTGGGCCAGGAGACCCCAACAATGAGCATGTGCAAACTTATTCTACAATGTTTACCTTATAATGACACAATTAGAAATACAAGTGGGTTGGAACAATTGCATTTGAAGCATGTTAAAACAAGATGAAACGCATGAACATATGTCATCATCATTAGAGATACAAACAATGATCACTAAATAACTATTACTGCTAAGAGTGCTGAACAATTCTTTTATTTGTTGAAAGAAAAGTTGCCTTTTTGATTGCATAGTCATCATCAGGTGTTGAATTTAAAATGTTAATTATTAATAGTTGATGAGTTGGGTCAAATACCATGAAATTCAAATTGGATATGAAGACTTTGTTCCTAAATTTCACTTGTGATGCTAAGTTCTTTTTACATGCTGCCTATTTGTGTTCCCAGATAGCATTATGTTTATGAAGTGAATTATTTAAATTTTTTCTCCTATTTCCCTACGGTGTTTATTTCCCTAAGGTGTTTCATTAAATAGTGAAGAAAGAAACAAATAGTGTTAATGTGT
>NW_016820949.1:217027-246579 GCF_001698545.2 Rhinopithecus bieti | reverse complement strand
GCCCAGGCTGGAGTGCAGTGGCCGGCTCTCAGCTCACTGCAAGCTCCGCCTCCCGGGTTCACGCCATTATCCTGTCTCAGCCTCCGGAGTAGCTGGGACTACAGGCGCCCGCCTCGTCGCCCGGCTAGTTTTTTGTATTTTTTAGTAGAGACGGGGTTTCACCGTATTAGCCAGGATGGTCTCGATCTCCTGACCTCATGATCCGCCCGTCTCGGCCTCCCAAAGTGCTGGGATTACAGGCTTGAGCCACCGCGCCCGGCCACAACCTTAAGATTATAAACTAAGTATGTATAACCCCATGTTATAATTTAGTGTCAGTATAGGAACTTATCGAAATGCTATTTCCTATACATAAGTGGTTTGGTATAAGCAAGCTTATATAATTTTACATATTGGCAACTATAACCTCTGTATGTTGTTTTGATGATAAGATGAAATCCCCGTCTCACAGTCTGATAAGACATGTATTAAATAATAAAAAAAAATTTCAATTTTTCCTCCTTTGGCATAACCAATTTTTTCAGTAAATGTTTTTAATTGGAAAATTAAAATATACACATGAAGACTGTGGAAAACACGACTACCACACATGTCAATAAATGAAAATAAATTCTGTTTTACACATTTGTCTGTCTTTCCTATCTAGGTGTTGTGCTCTTCTCTTCGTGTATCTCTGTATTGTTCTTACCTTAAAATAAGTGCTGCTAAAACAAACACCATGATAATATTTTAAAATATAATAAAGTAGGTGAGGCACAGTGGCTCACGCCTGTACTCCCAATACTTTGGGAGGTTGAAGCAGGATGATCACTTGAGGCCGGGAGTTCAAGAGCAGATCAACCTGGTCAAAATAGTGAGACCCTATTTCTAAAAAAAAAAAAAAGAAAGAAAAAACAGAAAAGAAAATTAGCTGGGCATGATGGCACATGCCTATAATCCCAGCTCCTCAGGAAGCCAAGGCAGATGGATCACTTGAGCCCAGGAAGTCCAGGCTACCATGAGCTGTGGTCATACCACTGCACTCTAACTTCAGTGACAGAGTGAGATCCTATCTCTTAAAAAAAAAAAAAAAAAAAAAAAGGAAATATACATATATCATAAAAATACCTGTATTGTTTTGAAAAACAAGTTTCCAAGTGCAGAATTATTTATGCTGCCACAGAGACCATGGAGCCACTAACTTGGTTTGTAAAACAGAATATTCTGTACATTTTATTGTGAATAATCAATTTTTTAAAATTCGAATCCATTTATTCATCACATAGGCAGAATATGTATAATATTAGATACATATTATAAATTCTGGGAAAATGTGAAATGAACATATAATTCAACAGCTAAATGAATAACTGAATGTGAATTTCAGAAAAGAATAAAGAAAATTTTGGATATTTGCCAAAATATTGTTTAGTTTTGATAAAAATGACATTTCTAAAAAATAAAAGAGCTTGACTAAATCAGAAATAAGCATATCTCAATAATAAAAATATAGTTGGCCCAGTGCGGTGACTCATGCCTGTAATCCCAACACTTTGGGAGCCCGAGGCTGGTGGATCACGAGGTCAGGAGCTCGAGATCAGCCTGATCAACATGGTGAAACCCCATATCTGCTAAAAAATATAAAAAGTTTAGCCAGGAACGGTGGCACGTGCCTGTAATCCCAGCTACTCGGGAGGCTGAGGCAGAAGAATCGCTTGAACTGGGGATGTGGAACTTGCAGTGAGCAGAGATCGCTCCAGTGCACTCCAGTCTGGTTGACAGAGTGAGACTCTGCCATAAAATAAAATAAAAAATAATAAAATAAAATAAATAAAAATAAAATAAAATGGTAAAATAAAATAGTTAATTCTTACTTCATTATTCCAAGAAAATATAATAATTTTGCCTTCATATTTTCAATAATTCCTACTCTGCTTTTTTTCAAGTCTCTTCATTAAAAAAAGCAGAATAACCTACAGAGCACATATCATGAATATTTGAGGTCGAAGCTTTTGAGTTTTAAAAAACACCATTTAATGTTTCGAGTGCACACATTAAATTTGACAAAATATTATATAAATTCTCCAAAAAGCATATTATAAGATTATCTTGGTCATGAAAAGTTGCCGTGAGTTAAAATGCTCCCAAGAGTATAAAATTTGAAAGGAAAATATTGAAACTTTGGACTGTTGATTAATCTGATTTGAAGAAAAGCCAACTCTAATGATGTTTGTTAGTACTTTTCTCTGACCCTTCAATTGATAAATATCAATTGCTGCTTTGAACAGCAATTGATGTGAGATTTTAGGATGAGGAAAATAAATATCAATAAGTCATTCACAGTAAGTATTTTATTAAATTCTGGTATAAAGCTGTTAACAGGCCGGCGCGGTGGCTGCAAGCCTGTAATCCAGCACTTTGGGAGGCGAGACGGGCGGATCACGATCGTTGCGTCAGGAGAATCAGACCATCCTGGCTAATACGGTGAACCCGTCTCTACTAAAAAATACAAAAACGCTAAGCCGGGTGAGGTGCGGCGCCTGTAGTCCAGCTACTCGGGAGGCTGAGGCAGGAGAATGGCGTAAACCCAAAGGGAGGTGGAGCTTGCCAGTGAGCTGAGATCCGGCCACTGCACTCCAGCCTGGGCGACAGAGCGAGACTCCGTCTCAAAAAAAAAAAAAAAAAAAAAAAAAAAAAAAAAAAAAAAAAAAAAAGCTGTTAACAACTTCAACAGTTTAGACCTTGGAGGCACTTTATTTCTTTGGGACCTCTTTACAACTTAAACATTATTTTGTTGTTACTGTTATGGTTAGAAACAAAAGAAACCCACAATATTAAACCTAAGAGATTCTACACATACATTCTAAAATCTCACAATTGTATTATTTTCTGTTGAATTCGTTAGAGGTGAGATCTTACAGAATTTTATTTGGCTCTTAGTACATGGCTATAACGCATGCAAACCCAAGTAAAATGTTAACAGCGTTGCTTTGTTGAACAGGGATTATAAAACAATAAACTCTCAGTGTATTTTAGAAATGCAAACATAGCGTTTAAACCACTAAAAAATAAAAATGTAGGTAGTTTAATTTATATTTACTGACAAATAGCTTAGCTCAGCTCTACAACTAATTTCTGATGATAATCATAATTTGGTGTGTGGAGAAATATCATTGGCCATCATAAAGAGGTTTGGAAGCAGATTAGCATTTAATCAAATATAAGACTCTTTGTGATCTCTGAGGAGTCAGATGGCCTTCCACACTCCTTTAGAATATATCAATTGATGGAGAATTCATGATATCTGAAGACAATGAAGTCCATTAATGGACAATTAGTCTTTCAACAAATACTTGCTATCTTACTAAAGTAGTAGGATATTTTATATGCCTATTAGAAAATACACAGAAGGAAACTTAGAAAGGATAGGATAAATTTAAGTGAAAGTTCTAGCATTCCAAGCTCTACTCCTGTGGACCTTTTCACATACCACTTGAATCCTACTTTTATATTATTGCACTTGATCAATGGAATGTATAACAGCCCCCTATAACATAAAGCTGCTCTTTGTTTGCCTATGTTACCTCTTTGGCTTTCAAGTGTTTTCTATAATCCCTTTTGTTGTGCTGTCCACAGCCATGCCATGAAGTAATGTTACCAATCATTGATCAGTCATGCGCACCCTACAGGAAAACCATCTAATCAAACAATAGCTCAAAATCGGAGCAGCAATTTGGCCAAAGTGAGTTAATACAGATACTGCTTTTAATATTGAGATAGGCATATTTCCTTGTGCTTTCTGAACTGGGTAAAAAACATTCTCAAGTGACCTTATATGTACCACTAAGTTATAAAGAACAAAGAGCTCTTTATAAAATTAAAAAATCAGGGGTTCTTTTCTTCCCTTCCCCAACCTACACACCTACACACACACACACACACACACACACACACACACACTTGAGAAAGAGTCCTAAATCTAAGTGTTCTAGATTTTCAGGCATGAAGACTTATATATTTTAATTATTGTCCTGTGCATAGAAGCTATTTTTTCACACAAATAGTACCTGATCCTGGCTTAATGACTTTTGGAACAAATGCATATGAATAAATAAGACAAATCAATGAAGTTCACATATAAAATTTTGTATCTCTTGCTCCTGAAATAAATTTTTTGACAAGTTATCATCCATCTAATAAGTTCTGGACTCTGTGTTCCTTAGGGAAATGGCACAAGGTCTTCTTCAGTTTAGATTATGCATTTGGATCTCTGATTTAGTGGAACAGTATGTAAAAGTCTCTCATAATCAGAACACTCCCTATTGGCTCCACATCTGAAGATCCCCAAGAGTGCTGTTTCTATCAGGGAGCATCTGGAATAGATTATATTCAGTTAATTGGCTCCAGATCAAGCTTGTTACAGACAGTAGCATGCAGTATAACCTATGCATTTCACTAAATCCACCCACTTTGGGTTAAATCACACCTACTTCTCTCCATAATTCATCCCAGATGCCCAACACACACACATGTGCACATAACACACACACACATACAGAGCAAAATATCAATAGAGTAGGGAGGGAGGAGGTTGTTGGCAATACGTTTAACCCGTAAATTACCTCAATTAAAAGATTAACTATTGAATTTATAGGATTGTTGGGAAGAAAAACAAAGAATCAGGACCAGCAGATTGTAGGTCTTGACTGTTTTATAGTAGAAAAATATATAAAGGCTTTTATTTTAAGTTCCAGAAGTATCACCATTTTTGCTTTATTTTGTTCCTCCAAGTACAGGTTCAGCACACATAGGCACTTCTCAGAATGTCTTAGTAGTAAGGAAAGCAGGGCTTTGATTTTTAACTTATTTAACAATATTAATTAGTTGGGTTACAAGGAACAGTGTTACTACTGTTCATTGAAAACCAAAACATCAATCTTCTTAACTTACGACGTTAGACGCACAGGGCATGTCTTAGCGATTAATGACTAGTTGGAGGAGTGGATATCTCAATGCATAGCCAAGGGCCATTAACCCCAACTAGTCATTAATTCCCAGGAAATGTCCTGCACTGAGGTCATTATTGCTAATAAAATGCACACATGGAAAATTCCCTCTTTTTTGCCTGTGTATATAAACATACATTCACATTACATGCATTGTTACATGTCATAAAAAAGTATTTCACATGTCCAGAAGCTCAAAAAAAAAAAAAAAAACAACTAAGTATAATGAGAAATTTAATATACTTAGTCTCTACATTCATTTATTCATTTTACTTTTCTTTTTTTTAGAGGGTATGGGTAGGAGGGAGAATACATGTTTGTATGCCAAGGCTGTGAGTCTGCTGCAATCAGATATCAGTGCTTTGCTAATAACGTGAATACAAGAAATAATGAAAGGAACAGGGTAATGGGATTGGAGAAGCACTGACGAATGTGGGTGGAACAGCACACTTGATCAATACCAAAAGGCAGTACGGAGTGATAATATGCATTGTTTTGAGTCGTAATATATTAGGTACCAGAGCATGCATGAGCCAAATTTAAGAATTAGCCCAAGATTCTCTTTGGTGTGCTTCTGTTCTATGCCACTGAATTATGCCACATTCTCTTCCTTCTCATAGCCATATAACCAAGTCTATCATGCAGCCTGCCTCACTGTTCAGGAGTCCTTAACGAGGTTTCACTGTTTTCTGGAACTGTCTCTGTTTGCTTTCCCAGTCTCTTTTCTCTGTCATCTATGAAAGCGTACTTGTCTTGTTTAAGCCTATATGATACTCCTTTGAGTTATTTTGCATAGCGTGTCACAAATGTCTCCATTTTTAATTTATGTTATGGTACTTTATTGTTTATAATCAACCATTCCCTTCAGAATAATAATCTTATCCATTTCCTCACCTTATAAATAGCGATTAGATATGTCAATGGCTGATAAGAATGTATATAAGTGAATATATGTTAGATATATTCAAATACCATCACAAGTTATATAAATATATATTTATTAACATATAAATATGTAAATATTTAAAACTTGTATTGAAATTTGTGTAAAAGCAGCAAGTTTTTAAGGAGAATCTACAAGTCAAAGAATACTGGTATTCTAACAAGTTAAAACTAACTTTTAAAACTAATAAGTTGTAAGAATGCATTGAGATTGAATGATTCAAAACTCATATATTCAAATCTAATCTGATACTTTTTTTTCTGAAGATCAGTTAAAGTGACTGTTTTGTGGCAATAGCATTAATGTGTTCCTACTGGCCTTTAAATAATATAATTTTTAGTACTTTATTGTATTTTTTTAAAGGCTTTATTAGTGTTCTATATTAAAATTAGCATAATTGAAATATTTAAAACTAAAATTTTCATAAAAGGCTGCTGATGGTGTAGGTGTTTTTGGTCAGAGAGACATTCCTATTGTCTCACATTTTATCTAATTAGGGGAAACGTCCAGGAAATGTCAATTAAATGTGAATAAAATATGCAATGATTGTTATTTAATACAATATGATTGAAAGACTATCTAAATCAACTTGATTATCTGCATATGGAGTAGCCTTATAAAATAAGAATTAAATGTTGACAGATTATATACGAAGAATAATTTAGTATTTCTTGTAGGTATCTTTGAATGTAATGAAAGTGCTTGAAGAAGCAACTTATTAAGCACTCACTTTTAACATTTCATGAAGAAATTCAGCATAAAATTGAAGTCTATCCTTAATTATTTATCATGTATAAATGTAATATACATCAAAATTTGACTTTATTTTACTTCCAAAGACTTAACTGCTGAGATTTAAGGTAACTGAAAACTTGGTATTCAAAATCTGGGAGACATTTTAATCACTGAAGAGCTGATCTCACTTAAGGAAAATTCATCCCTTATTAGGCGTTCTCTTAAAACTAAACCATATAGGCATAAAATATTTATTGTGAATGTTAACTAATTAGAACATTACTTAAAGTCTAATACTTTTTTATTATGATCAAAGCTATCACCATGCAATGTATCATCAAGGAAATTATGGGTTCTGTGGCCTATTTCCTAGTAAGATGGCAGTAAGTTAATTAACATAGAAGAGAAGTTGAAGACTCTAGCAGGAGCTGAAGATCACTAGTTTCTACCATAATGCAAAGCACCCGAAGACTTAGGTGTGAAGAAAGCAGACTCCAGCTAAAGTCCTGATCATGTATTGATTTGATACATCTCTTACTTGCCGTGTACCCCTGGAAGAACTATTTCACTCTGTATCTCAATTTTGTTTCATTGGTGAAGTGAGATAAATAATTACCCACCCGTAATGGCTGTTTTTAAATTAAATCATTTAATCTATGTAAAGCACTTTTCAAAAAGTATTGGGTACATATAAATGCTCAATAAATATGATTTGTTTTTGTTACCAGGCTTAGTTTGGAATACGTGTTTTGATTTACTCTACATCTTACAGAAAACAACGAAGTTAGCCTAGTTTATGGCAACCCAGTTAATAACCACCCCCTCCTTCTTATAAATGCTTATATTTTAGAATTTGTTTTTCCATTCATTACTTCCCTGTGTGCAATAATACAGGTTTCAGGTAAGATTGCATTATGCCAGGCCTAACACCTATACTGGGGCCCTGACCTAATTAAATTAGTTTCTCACATTTAAGTGGAATTTTTAAATGTCTCTAAACTCAGAAACAAGAGAACTTGTCTCAAAATGACAGCTTTTGTCTGTTTTAGTTGGTGGACCTTTTTATTTGGGGATGATATGGGGCAAGTATGGACCTCTACCAGTGAAAGTGGTCTCATCTGATCAAGTAATTCAAGTTTTGAAAAAAGTTGGTTCTTGAGATATTTGCTTTAACAAAACACAGAAACAACTTTAGTCAAGGAAAAAACGGTAAATATCAAAATAGTTTAAATTCTAGTGGTGCTTTTATTTCTACATCTGGACGAAGCCAGTCCTTCATTTTATTCACTAGTTCTGATTCGTCTCTGTAAGAGTAAAATAAGAGCTATGGGGAAATTAATTTTAAAAATCTATATACATTCAATAAATTATAATTTAGTAAATTGAGGAAAACGTGCCAACTGCTATCTTAATAGTTTTTTTTGTTGTTGTTTTTTGTTTTTGATACTTTAAGTTCTGGGATACATGTGCAAAACATGCAGGTTTCTTACATAGGTATACATGTGCCATGGTGGTTTGCTGCAACCATTAACCTGTCATCTACATTAGGTATTTCCCCTAATGCTCTCCCTCTCCCAGCCCCCCAGCCCCCAACAGGCCCTGGCGTGTGATGTTCGCTTCCCTGTGTCCATGTGTTCCCATTGTTCAACTCCCACTTCTGAGTGAGATGATGTGGTGTTTGGTTTTCTGTTCCTGTGTCAGTTTGCTGATACCTTAATAGTTTTTTTTTGTTTTTTTTTTTACTCTTTCTTAGATTAAATTAACACCGTTGGAAAGAGAACATTGTTTTCATCATGAATGCTAATAAAGATGAGAGACTTAAGGCGAGGAGCCAAGATTTTCACCTTTTTCCTGCTTTGATAATGCTAAGTATGGCCATGTTGTTTCTTCCAGTCATTGGTACTTCAAAACAAAATATTCCAAGACTCAAGCTAACCTACAAAGGTAAATATATACAATATTTTCTAAATTGTTTATTAAGATTTTTAAATGTCTTTTTTGATTGCTATATTTTTTCTTTTTAGAAAAGCATATTGGCTTCTGTGAAATGTTTATTATGTTGGCATCAATTCATAAAATAGAATTATAGAACACGAAGCCCAATCACTCATTTTATGAGGAAAATATGCTAAAGCTATTCAAGTACCCTTTTCAGCCCAGTATTTATAATAATCAGTTTGATCTGCAAGTGGTAAACGGTTTGGTGTTAAAACAAATCAATCCTTAAAAATAGAAAAATGTTAACTAATTTCACATAAGTCTTGCTAGTTTATTCCTAGTTAGAGGGGATTTTTTTAAAAAACACAGTAAGATATCTTTAAAAAGAATTTAAGACAGCAGGATAGCTTCAAGTTCTCAACTACATATGTATTTGGTAATAGAAAAAGATAATGTGAAAGGTTTAAAATACAAAAAAGATGAAACAACTTGGCTAAGAAATGAAATCTGCTCAGCTAGTTTTTAAATGTTTGGTATAACAGCAAAGTTTATGTGAATTACGGTTGGTCATCTTTGTGTGTGTCTGTGTCCAGTTTCATGCCCAAATAGTTTTACTTTGGTTTTCCTTTTGATGTACTCTGGGGTTCATTAATACCTCAAGAAATAAAATGGATGTAGGGAGAATAAAACTTCTTTATTCTCAATATGATAGGCAAAAATGATGCTGGCAATTTGATATCCTCTCATCTCTTTAAGATGACATTTTATAGACAAACAAAATATTAATAAAAGCATATTGGATGGTAAATCTAAGAGTAAGTTGAATTAGCACATTATATCCATTACAAATCTTGTATGTTGGTATTTGTACAGAATATATGTCATGTATTAAAGAGTTGAACAATTTATATATTTTGAATTCTTATGTTTTATATGTATCAAACTCATTTCAATTGGAAGTCTATTTTTTGGCAATCTAGGATGTTTTTATCTGGAAACATTGATCACATTATGAAATATAGTTTATTGATGTCTTATTTAATCAATAATTAAAACCTTTTTTTTTTTTTTTTTTTTTTTTTGTTTATGTTTTATTCTGTTGCCCAGGCTGGAAGGCAGGGCATGATCTCGGCTCACTGCAACCTCCGCCTTCCGGGTTCAAGTGACTCTCTCACCTCAGCCTCCTGAGTAGCTGGGATTACAGGTGCCCACCACCATGCTTGATTAATTTTGTATTTTAATAGAGATGGGGTTTCACCATGTTGGCCAGGCTGGTCTTGAACTCCTGACCTCAAGTGATCCGCCCACCTCGGCCACTCCAAAGCTAGGATTACAGGAGTGAGCCATCTCGCCTGGCCATAATCAATAACTAAAACCTGTATTTGATTGTCTTCCATTTCTTAATCATAGATATATTCAATTTCCTGTCATTCCCCTAAAATTATCTTAGTTTCAAGTGAACATTAACAGTTATGGTAAGATTTAAGCCATAAATAAAAAACAAAGTCAAGGCTTTTAACCATGCCAGTATAAATAGTACTGAATTATGCCTTCTTCCATAAACAACTATTCATCTAGATAAACTATATGAAGCAACTATTTTTAGACATTGAGCAATAGGCAGCAAAGTTGAAAGAAAGAAACTACCAGTGGTACATGCCTATAATCCTAGCTATTCAAGAGGCTGAAACGAGAAGATTGCTTGAGCCCAGGGGTTTGACTGCAGTGAGCTAGGATTGCATCACTGTATGCGAGACTCTGTCTCTAAAAAAGAAAAAAAAACAAAACAAAACACTTAATGGCGCAACTCGGAAAGGGTTTGGGGCAAACGGGGAATTTGTGCGCTGAGCTGAGATACTGAGCTGAAATATTGAAGGTCAAGGAGTGCCGAATGATATAGCAGTTCTGCCCACCCAGAATTTTAAAACTTTACCAAAACGTGGGGCACTCAGTTGACATGCTGCAAGGGTCATTTTATTTTTTAATTTTTATTTTAAGTTCAAGGGTGCATGCACAGGTTTGTTACATAGGCAAGTTGTGTCATGGAGATTTGTTGTGCAGATTGTTTCATCAAACAAGTATCAAACCTTGTACCCATTAGTTATTTTTCCCGATCCTCTCCCTCCTTCCTACCTCCATGCTCTGATAGTCCCCAGGGTATGTTATTCCCCTCTATGTGTCCACATGTTGTCATTGGTTAGTTCACACTTATAAGTGAGAACGTGTGGTATTTTTTATTTTTCCTCCATTAGTTGGCTAAGGATAATGGCCTCCACCTCTATCCATGTCCCTTTAAAGAACATGGTCTCATTCTTTTTTGATGGCTGCATAGTATTCCAGGGTATATACGTACAACATTTTCTTTATTTAGTCTATCACTGATGGGCATTTAGGTTGATTCCATGTCTTTGCTAATGTGAATAGTGCTGCAGTGAACATACAAATGCATGTGTCTTTATAATAGAAAGATGTATATTTTAGGGGTATATACCCAGTAATGGGATTGCAGGTTCTAAAGGTATTTATGTCTTTAGATCTTCGAGAAGTTGCCACACTGTCTTCCACAATGGTTGAACTAATTTACACTCCCACCAACAGTGTATAAGCATTCAGTTTTCTCCACAACCTTGCCAGCATGTGTTATTTTTGTCTTTTTATATAATAGCCATTCTGACTGACTAGTGTGAGATGGTATCTTGTTGTGGTTTTGATTTGTATTTCTATAATGATCAGTGGTGTTGAGTTTTTTTTTTTTTCCCACATGATTGTTGACTGCATGTATGTGTTCTCTTGAAAAGCATCTGTTCATGTCCTTTGCCCACTTTTTAATGATGTCATTTATTTGAAACTATAAAAACCCTGAAAGACAACCTAAGCAATACCATTCAGCACATAGGCGTAGGCAAAGAATTCACGATGAAGATGCCAAAAGCAATTGCAACAAAAGCAAAAATTGACAAATGGGATCTCATTAAACTAAAGAGCATCTGAACAGCAAAATAAACTATCAACAGTTGACAGTGAGTAAGCAGGATTGAGTCAACAGATAACCTACAGAATCAGAGAAAACTGTTACATACTATGCATCTGACAAAGATCTAATATAAAGCATCTATGAGGAACTTAAACAAATTTACAAGGGTCACATTATAAGAGCTCAGTTATTCTATTCCTACTGTAAGGGATACTTTAGTCCTACCTTAAAAAACGTGACAATAAGTCTCAAAAGGATTGAACTGATCTTCCAGTAAACTCAATATCCACCAGAAAAAAAAAACTCAACAATTTTTAAAAATAAGAAAACCCAAATCAACCATACTCCACACAATTTTTAAAAATAAGAAAACCCAAACAACCCATAACTCCTCCAACAATTTAATATTCATAATGTCCAGATACAGTAAAAAAAATTACTAGACCTACAAAGAAACAGGAAAAATTTAATGATAACAACGGGGAAACATGCAGTTAATGGAAGGTAAATTGAAGTGATGCAGATGTTGCAGCCACTGTAGCAAAGATTTTAAAATAGCCTATTATGACATATGTTGCAAAGAATTTAAAAGAAAATGGCTATCCAAAAGGAATAAGCAGATAATGGTAATCTCAAACCCCAGAGAAGTGAATGTATTAACACAAACTAATGAAAACTCTAGTAATGAAAATTGTATCTGAAATTAAAAACCTTACTGGCCATGAGTTATAAAAGATTGGAGATAGAAAGAACAACATGCAGTAAACGCAGAAATATCCCAGAGAAGAATGGATGCCATCCCAATATATGAAGAACCCTTGAGTTTTTTACATGTCAATTTATAGACATAGTCCATTAAACCAAAGCGCATATCTTAGAAAGTTCTTTTGTATTCTTATGTTCTTTGTTGACTAATAAGGGATTCTTAGTAATTCTTTGATGCTCTTTCTATTGTTTAAATAAATAAATACATATATATATATATATATATATCTTTACATCTGTATCTATCTATAAATATATGTATCTTCATATCTATATTTATATCTATCTCTATATATAGTATCTATATGTATCTCTCTATATAGTATCTATCTCTCTATAAAGATACTATATTTAGAGAGAGAGAGAGAGAGATACTCTTGCTCTGTCTCCTATATATAGAGAGAGATAGACAGATAGATACTCTTGCTCTGTCTCCCACGCTGGAGTACAGTGGCAAGATCTTGGCTCACTGCAGCCTTGACCTCCTAAGCTCAAGTAATCCTCCCACCTCAGCCTCTGGACTACAAGCATGAGCCATCATGCATGGCTAATTTTTGTATTTTTTGTAGAGACAGAGTTTCACCATGTTGCCCAGGCTTGTCTCCTGGGCTCAAGCAATCCGCCTGCTTCAGCCTCCCAAAATGCTGGGGTCATAGGAGTGAACCACCTTACCTGGCCAAAAGATAATCTTTAAAGCCACAGGTTTCATGTTTTATTATGGCAGTGCCCATTTCTAAAACCAAAATGTAATTTGGATAACTATTGCTGTATAACAAGCCATCATAAAACTCATTCCCTTAATAAAACAACAATTACTATATCCCTCAGTTTCTCTGGATCAAGAATTTGGAAAGGCTTAGCTGGGTGGTTCTGGTTTGTACTCTTTAATGGAATTGTAATCAGTCAACGGCTAGAGTTATAACAGTAAGGGTCTGGCTGGCATCTCTTCCTTGATGTATCCTCAGGTTCCTCCGAGGGAGTCTTTTCACTTGGGTAGTTTGGGCTTGCTCAGGGCCTCAAGTGCATACATTTAAACAAACAAAGAGGAAGTTTCATTGCCTTTTTATACCTAGCTTCAGAAGTTACATGGCATTGGTTCCAGAGTATTCTATTGGTTGAAACATGAGAAAGCTTCACTCAATTTTAAAAGGAGAGCACAAAGTCTGTACTTCTCAATCATAGTAGTGTCAAAGTCACATATGTAAGGAGCTGTGGCATGAGAGGTATAAATTCTTATATATATATCTGAAACAAATTGATAATAATAAACAAGTTTATATAGGGTAAAATACTTATTCAGACACTTCACAAACATATACATAGCCAATAAACACTTAAAAATGCTGGCCCTCATGAGTCATTGGGTAAATACAAATTAATATTACAATGAAATACTCATATATCTGTTGGAATAGCTAAAAACATGAAACACTGATTATATCAAATATTTGTGAATCTGTGGAACAATTTGAGCTTGCAAACATTGCTAATGTAAGAGTTAAGTTGGAAATTGTTTTGGCAGTTTCTTATACTATTATACATGCACTTACCATTCATTTGAAGTTCTAGAACAGGCAAAACTAATCAATGGTTTAAAAATATAACAGTTGCCCTTGTTGTTGGGGGACAGAGAGGATTGATTGAGAGGGGCATGAGAGGAAATTTTCTGGGAGTATAGATGTGTTTTCTGTCTTGATAGGGATGTTGAATGCCTAAGTGTACAGATTTGTCACAACTCATTAAATTGCACATGTAAAGTCTGTCCATTTGCCTATATATAATATTGCCTTAAAAAAAAAGAATAGAAAACAAATATTAAAATCCAAGGAATAAAGAAAGGATATGGAAAGTTTGAACTAAAGGAATTGTTCATAAAAGGGGAAACATAAAAAGGGAAACTCTGGTTTCTTTAATACAGTGAATATCGCAAAAGCACTGCATTGACAAACATGAGTAAAGCAAACATCATGCTTGCAAATATATTTTAATAATTGATAATATTCACTAAAGAGTCATAATGAGCAAAACATTGGCATAAGGACTGTGTGTGAATTATCTCATTACCTCGCTGTGAGATGCGTATTATCATCCCTTTCCTATGTATGAGGATACCGAGGTACTGAGAGATTGAGCAATTTGCCAGGGTCACAAATTTAATTCATGGCTCAACTCCTGGGTCAACCCCAGGCTACTTAGAGCTAGGATTCTAGCCAAGTCTCTCTCACTGTAGACATAAGTATTTCCTTCCTGAGGCACTTACCTGTCATAGTGAATAAATTTACAGAAGCATCATGCTGATATTTGACTAAAACTGATTATGTGATTTTCAATTGTCAACATTAAATGAAGTTGAAGAAGATTACATGTACTCTTTAAGATCACTGGGTAGCCAAAAGATTATTTGATTTTGTGGGATTTTGTGCCATTTGCTAAACTTATTTTTTAAAAGTTGATTGTGATAAATTGTCTTCGTAATCAAAGTTTCATAGAAGAGTGAGTCTTAATATTAAATCAAATTGTCATCTGAAAATAACAGCTTGTATTAATGTATGTTTTGGCCTTAGAGCCAACTCTATAAGGATTAAAATCTTGTTTTATTTCTCTTTCTCTAAATTTTATTCCTCTCAGCACCTTATTCTTATATATAAGGATAATTGATATGTTTTCTTGGAGTAAATGCAAAAGCTCTACTCTTTTGATGCTTCTTATATTCAGTATTTGTTTCAACTTTATAATTTTTTCAGATGTTTTAGGTTGTCTACATGTCAAAGGCTGGTAATCAGAAGCAGAGACTGAATGCAAGATAGAAATCCTAGATATCTTCCAACACACCCTCAGCACACACCCATACTTCCCTACCAGCTCCCCAGGGCTACTGTTAGTGAGTCATTTCTCGATTGTATGCTAATAATAGAGTAGTCACCTTTGTTAAGAGAACTACTGATAATCCTTTGCTGCTCACAGCACACCATTTTAAGGAATGCTGAACCATTTTAATGAATGCAGAGTATTCATTTTGAATATCACAATTGTTCAGCACTGTGAAGTGTATATTTCCCCTTCACTTCCAAAAATTTCAAGTTTTCCTATCCACCTCTATAAAATCAAGCACTTTAGAAGGAAAGTAGCTCAAATCCTGACATACCACCTTTTAAAAGCTGTCTTTTCCTGGATTTTAAAAAGCTGTGCACAAAAATTACCATTAATTTTGTGTTCTGATGGGGCAAACTGCTTACATACCACATTCCTGCTTCTGAGGTAAGAATCACAACATTTCCTTGACATTTTCGTTTTTTCTCTCATGACAACTTATTGACTTGAGATCAGCTGGGACTATCCTTTGCTTAGACAGTATTGAGAGTCTGAAAGGTTATTCTTGGTCACTAATACACTGGTAGAACGTGAGGTTAAAAATAGCCAAAATAAAAAAAATACTAATTTTAGTTTTAAAAATAATTAATTTTGTGGACATAAAATTAGCTTTGTTTTCTTTGCTTTCCATAATTCATAGCTTCTCAGTGTAAATCAAAGATGCAGGAAGTATCTATAGTAGTAGAGTTCGCTACTTGGACGAGCTGCAAGGTAATATTAAGGGATTTCTTTTCTTTCTTTCTTTCTTTTTTTTTTTTTTGAGATGGAATCTCACTCTTTCGCCAAGCTGGAGTGCAGTGGCCCGATCTCGGCTCACTGCAGCCTCTGCCTCCCGGGTTCAAGCGATTCTCCTGCCTCAGCCTCCTGAGTAGCTGGGACTACAGGCACATGCCACCAAGCCCAGTTAATTTTTGTATTTTTAGTAGAGATGAGGTTTTACCATGTTGGCCAGGATGGTCTCATTCTCTTGACCTCGTGATCTGCCCACCTTGGCCTCCCAAAGTACTGGGACTGCAGGTGTGAACCAACACGCCCGACCTATTGAGGGATTTCTTAAAGTATTTCTTAAACAACAAGAGAGTTGTAGCAACCATTTTATCCAAAGAATGCTCTTTAATAAAGACTTAACTGAGAACCTCTGAATCCCCAGGGGCTTGGTAGTTTGGTTCCATTGTTGTGCAAAGAAATTTTCCTTTCGTCCATGTTGTGAATTCTTGCATACTTGTGACTACTAAACTTTTTTCTTGAATAATAAGTAAGGAATCACGGAGGTCAGAATGTTCTGTATTTCCAGGTTTTGTATTATATGATTATTACTATAAATATTGTCTTACAAATTAGGCTTCTCATAGTGACTTCTACAGTTTATGCCTCAATTATAAAAATAATATTTGAGAGATGATCTTCTCAAATTGCACAATAATATAAGTATTTTCTGTCTCACCATCATCACTATAGACTCTGAATGTGTTGGAGATATTTACACTAAGGAATCACTGGTGTCTGTAACGTTATTTGTTTGGAAAACTCCAGAAGATGAGATAGGTTTAAGTCTTCAGCAAGAAAAGTAACTCATTTAATATTTACCATATATTCATCCATTCTACAAATATGTAATATGGAATCACTATTTACTAGGCATTGTTTTAGATAAAAGTCACTGTCTCATTGGAGCTTATTTTTCACTTAGGGAGACAAACAGTGAACAAGCAAACAAGCAGGTGAATATCATTTCAGATAGTGCTAAGTGCTATCAAGACTATAAAGCCAGAGAATGACTGGGCCCAGGTACCCTATTCAGATTTTATCATGTATAAGTCTCACAATACTGTTTTTATACCCATTGTTTTCATACCTACTTTATAGATAAGATACGTGAGGCTTAGAACCTGAGTCTCTTGCCCGGAAGCAAAAAGCTATTAAATAGCCCAACCAAGCTGTGTGCTTACATTTATCTAGTTCAAGGTCCATGTTATTGTCAACTCACCATGCCCTTGAGGAAAACATTACATTTTCAAGAGGATAAATATTAAGATATAAAAAATAACAAGGTTTTACCATTATTTCGTTAGCATCAAGCTATTTTCAATAAATTCTGATAGTAGTAATTATGTTGTACACCTCCAACATTTATTAGATGTATAGTCATTGACAAGAAAACTTCAAAATTCCCTTTTGAATTTTATTTGCCTATCTTATATAACTAGGGATTACTGTATCTTCTAGAATTGTTCTTTATTTTATCAGAATTTTCTAAAAAATGAATAAGTAAGGCCATATATTTTTCTGTAATTTACAAATTATTTAGCTGTGAAATTTAGCATGTGTGTCAAGTAGAGATGTCATTTAACTAATCTAATTTGTTTGATTTGTATTGATAAATCTAATAATATGTATTTTATCTGGATTCAGTATGATATAGCAGTGAATTATTTACCAAGATAGAAAGTGACCAGCACTGTGGAGAAAAATGAATCAAGACAGGGAGCTCAGTAGTGGTGGGAGTGCAGTCATCAAATACTGTGGTCAGAAAAGCACTTCCTGAGAGAATATTTTCACAGATGCTTAAGCTAGTCCTGCAGATATCAGGAATATTTTTGCAGAAAGAACATCAAGTGCAAAGGCCCTGGAGTGAAAGTGTGTCTGGCATGTGTAAGGATCCTAAAGAAAATGGTATGGCTAAACAAATAGTGGGATGGAAGAAAGAAGAAAATTGACTAAATAGAGAGTTAACAGGAGGGAGGAGGGATTAGATCTTCTACTGCTGGCATTTAGTCTGAGTATTACGGGAATCCACTGAAGAATTCTGAGCACAGTCTGACATGATCTGACTCTCAGAATAATAGAATCATTGTAATTTGCATGTTGAGAATACATAGAAAGAAAGAGATCAAGAAATAGGGAGCCAAATTTGAGGCTATTGTAATAATTCATGTGAGAATTAATGGCCTGTGGCACAAAGTGATAGGAGTGGATACACATAGATAGAGCCAACAAGATTTGCTGATGAGCTGAATATAAAGTGAGAGAGAAGTCAAAGATGACTTCATGGCTTTTGTGGTTTTGTTTTGTTTTGATGTGGTCTACAGGTGGAGGTACCATTAATTAAAGTGGGAAATACTGTGGAAGAAGTAGTTTTGTGGAGATCAAGTGGACATATTTTGTTTGAGAAGGCTATTAGACACCTAAGTGAGATGCCAAGAAGGCATTTGAGTACATTTATAACCCTGCAGTTCACGAAGATGTCAATTGGAGATACGAATTTGACCATTTAACATATAGAAATTTTTAAATCTACAAGACTGTGAAATAATTAAGGGATGAAGCAGAATTCAAAAGATTGGCTTCTGGTGTACTATCAAGTCAGGAGATGGGATAAAGGAAGAATTAACTGCAAGGTGAACTGAAGAGGAATGCCCAGGTATATAGGAGAAAAATTAGGAGTTATAATACAGAAGGCATTAAATGAAAAAAGTAAAAGGAAAGAGATAATCAGTGGTGTCAAAGTCAGCTAATACATCTAGAGAGATGACAACTAAAAAGTAACATTAAATTTAACAGAGCTCACTGTTGACTTTGATAAAAGCAGTGTCTGAGTGTGCCAGCCAAAGCCCGATTAGGATGGATTCTTGAGAGCATGGGACTGGAGACACTGACTATAGATAATTCTCTTAAGGAAATTTTTGATAATTGTGACATAGGCATTAGCTGGAGGAGCAAAGAGATCAAGAGACTTATTTTAATGCAAGAAATAACATATTTGTATTTTAATGGAAGTAATCTAGAAGAATAATAATTGATGATACAGGAGACATGCCAGATCATCTACACCTTACTGAAGAAAGTATTGATGAGATTATTTTCCCTAAATCAGGGTACATTTAGAACATGTATTAATAAAAGTGGCCTATTTTGCATAATAAAGTTCATTATCAGTTGCAACTATTGTCTAGAAAGGAAGCTAGGTTAAATATAAACAAATTTTCAAGGAGGAATGCTTAAGTATGATATAATGATACAGACTGTAGGCACCATATATGTTTAGGAGATTAATATGTAAAGATTTGGAAACAAAAATACAGACAGATTAAATAATAACGCTAGGGTCACATAAGTAGATAATTTTTAAAAAACTGATGTTCAGATCTAAGTCCACTGTTTTTTAGTAAAATAGTGTTTGTATTATTAATACAACTTACCTGTATACAATCCCTTTATACGATAATAATTGAAATCCATTTAACATTGTATATGGAACATTGTTCTAAACATTACTGGTCTATGGAGCTTTACAGAGTGGTAGAGTGACACAATAATATAAGGTAATATATGATGCAGTATTGCCATGCAAACCTACAAGAAGCCTTCCTGGAATTAAGAAGATAGATAAAAATCACTAAGGGCTACAGTGATCATCTATGTACTCCTAGCAGGGTAAAAGAGAGCTCAGCCTTGAGGCACTTGGGTGGTGTCTTTGTTTTTGCATAAATGTGGAAATAACTTTAAAAGGGCATAGTTTGTCTAAAGGCAATTTTATTGTGATAAAATCCAGTCAACTATCTTTTGGTGGAAAACTCTTTTGAATAGATCTTGTAAGCAACTGGTTTATTATTCTATAAACTATTGAGGAGCAAAAGTTTTTATGTGCAACTGCTCATTTCATAATTCAACTTCCCTAAATTTGGCTCTAATTTCTTGAGCCTTATTAAAGGAATTTTCACAGTGAGATTTTTTCATACATGTGTATAAATATAAATTCAATGGCAGTTTTAAAAATAATGTCATTAGGTCTTTTTTAAGCAGAAGATTTGACAAACAATTCCCTGATTTCTTAAGAACTAGTAATATACAGTTTGCGTTTTTGTAAGAATCCTTTAAACATACTGCTTTAATCCTACTAATTCAAAAGAGGCATAAATTAGAACGAAAGTCCTTTTTACTTACAAAGATGGTCATAAAGCGGTTTATTTGACTAAAGCCACAGTGAGCCAGGCACAGTTTGGAAATTAAGATAAATACTTCAGTGATCCCGATGGAGTGGTGAAGTGGAAGAAGCAATAGAAGTGAACCTGTCTGTTGGAATATTCAGTGGAAATATAAGTAGAGACCTTTTGAAAAAGAATCTTGTTTATCTAAGTAATGCTAAACATTAAAATATAAAATATAGCTGTAATGGGTGATGGGGCTTAGAATCAGCAGATAAAGATAGGTTTGAGCTCTTTCTGTGACTTCAACTGTCTATGCACCATTAGAATCGTAAATTATCTTTCTGAGTCTAGGTTTTCTCATCTGGAAATTAAGTTCTTCTTGGGGATCAAATTAAATAATAAATGGGAAAGTTCCTCAGATGTTACAAACCACAAAATGGAGGTTGTGAGAGATTTCAAAGACAGACCATAGCTGTTTATAATTAATTGAATATATAAAGAAAATTTAAGGTGTTTAAGAATATAATTGTAGTTTAGCATCTTGGGTAGAATTTTTGCTACCACAGATAACAGCAAAGATATTTGAAATGAAAGTCTACAATGGATACTCATCTTGACACCTTTTTTTTCTCAAGTAAATGTGTGTTAAATTAATGTACTTCACTTCTTTGTTTGAAAAAAAAGCTGAAGGGAAAAATCTTATATATCATTGGTTTAAACTAAACATTTCATTGATCACTTCTAGAAATTAAGGAATAAGCTAGGTAAGGATGTACAAATGTGACCAATTTAGAATCGTAAAAGAAAAGAAATACTTTGGCCACCTTGCATAAATTAACACACACCATGAGGTAAAGGTTTGAGAGAAATTCTAGTGTGAGGAAGAATGAAATAATTCAGCTCTTTAATGCGGGCAAGCTGAGAATAACAGGCACACACTGTATTTATTTTAAACCTTTCTACTCTAGGTGTGGTTCAAACTGCAGTAGTAACAGCAAAATCTGAAAGCTTGTTTGAAATGCAGAATCTCAGATATACTCTGTGACTTCTAAACAAAAATGACTGTATTTTAACAAGAATCCTTGAATATATGTTACATACTGAAAAGTAATGCTTAGGGATCCCCCCGATACATGTGAAATATGGAGATTACAAAAGGAACCCCTTATGACTGCAAAACATTATCACAATTGGGTCTCTAAATAGCACTTCACTTCTCTAAATTATTAATAAGATGGTAATAAATCCTGATTTATATCGAAAGTAGATAAACCAAGGCAAACAAAAATCACTAGTTTAAAATATTGCGAGTTAAAACTTTATTAGCCTTATGTATAAGAGGTGGTGTTGAAATACAGAAATGATTTTGACATTATTCTTATCTTCTAGGGCTTCTAGTGTTTTTAAGGGACAAAATAACTACAAAAAATAACTGCCAAAAGACCAGTGCCATAGTATAAATAAAACCAAAAGTTTGAAAGCATTTAGAAGAATTTGGATATGAAATTGAACTTTGAGCACTGGAGAAAGTTTAAAATTTATTCAACGAAGCATATGTTAGTATTGGAGTATTTTAATCATGAAATTGACCTAATGTAATTGTGATTGTGGGGAAAATGAAATAGGCAGCATCATGCGGGAGACGCTGTTGGGAGAGTGGGCGTAGCAAAAGATAATTTATGAACCTTTTACAGTAATTTGGAGTAGTAGTAATATGATAGGCAATAAGAATAAATATTCAAGAAGGGAGAATAGATAATCTGCTTGATAGACTCTATAAGGCTTTAAATTTAGCTGGATGTTGTGTGAGGTGGGGGTTAAATAGATTTAGAGTGATGGATTATATAAATGGGGGAAAGAAGAGTAAGGAAGAAAAACTAAAAGTGATTCAGAAATGTTGAGCCTCATGACTAGATAATTTCATTGAAGTCATTAAAATCAATGAGATCAGATGATTGGAGGAAAAACTGACAATACCTAGCAAGCGATGGCAAATTCTAAACTGGAACACTTGGGAGAGATGCTGGGGTTGTGGTTGTGTATTTTAAAGTCATCAGCAGAGAAATAACAATTTGTGGGAGAGAAACTATTTAAGGAAGATAATGCATAAATGGAAAGCATTTTTTCATTGCTTATACCCGCTGAATAGTACCTGAAATTGAGAACAATATTCCATGATGACATTTTTAAATTTCCCTCTTGAAGTATATGTGCAAGTTCTGATGCAAATTCTCTGCACACCTTTACCAGGGTGATGCTCCTTGGGCAAGTGATTAAGAACTTTCATCTGGAGAAAACCTCGAGAAAAGTCTCACAGTTGATTGATATTTATTTGTTGTAGATGAAAAGCCAAACTGAAATTTTCTTGAATGTATGAAAATTGAATTTTAGATAAAATGTCACACTGAGTGGCCAGTATGATCAATGATCAATTATATATATGTATGTGTGTATATATATATATATATATTCTGGCAAATTATTTTAAATTTCATAATAGCAAGAGAGAGGATGTGATTTGAACAGCTTCCAAGAAAAACAGAAGGCACATTCAAAGGCTTGGAAATACAAATGGTGATATGGTTTGACTGTGTTGCCACCCAAACCTCACCTTGAATTGTAGTTCCCATAATCCCCACATGTCCTGTGAGGGATCTGGTGGGAGGTAATTGAATCATGAGGGCAGTTTCCCCCATGCTATTCTCCTGATAGTGAGTGAGTTGTCAAGAGGTCTGATGGTTTTATAAACATCTGGCATTTCCCCTGCTTGCACTCTTTCATCCTGCTGCCCTGTGAAGAGGTGGGTTCCACCATGATTGTAAGTTTCCTGAGGCCTACCCAGCCATACAGAACTGTGAGTCAATTAAACCAGTTTTTCTTTATAAATTACCCAGTCTAGGGTATTTCTTCATAGCAGCTTGAGAACAGACTACTACAGATGGCATGAGACATCTCAACTATGACTTTCACAATTGAGAAGTTTCACATATACCTTTTAACATTATTTTTGATATACATATACTTGACTTTAATTAATGGAATTAATTTTATAAAACAATATTGTTATAAAATGAAAAAGTTTTTTTTTTTTTTTTTTTTTTTTGAGACGGAGTGTTGCTCTGTCCACCAGGCTGGAGTGCAGTGGCGCTATCTCGGCTCACTGCAAGCTCCGCCTCCCGGGTTCCCGCCATTCTCCTGCCTCAGCCTCCCGAGTAGCTGGGACTACAGGCGCCTGCCACGGGCGGATCACAAGGTCAGGAGATCGAGACCACGGTGAAACCCCGTCTCTACTAAAAATACAAAAGTGTTATCTGTTTTATATTACACACAAAAGTTTTTGCTTTATTCCTTAATTTATAGGGATCTTACCTGGAGGAATTATTTGCTCTTGTCATATTTGTCTATTATTTAGAGTCAATAATAGATGTTGTATTCAGTTAAGACCTTCCGAGGTTTTTTACATTAAATGTATATACTTGATTGAAACAAGTACCAAATATGTGTGACATGGTGTTTCATTTTAAACATTCTTTGAAACTTGAAGAAGGAGAAATTCTGAATAACTTGAAGGAAGCTAGGAAACAATTGTCAGAGTAGTATCAATCGTGCTTAGAATTACACTCTCAACTTTTTATCAGGAAGTTTATTCTATCGTGACATTGCTTTTCTTGAAATGTACTAGATATTTATAACACTAACATTTTTACAGGTCAGTAGAAAAAAAGATCACAGCAAAGCTTTTGAAAATGTAAAAGGACTCCTTCTTATTCAAAGTATGAATTTACTCCATAACTATAAATCATAAATGTCACAGTGATGGATTATATAAAGCATCCACTATTGAAAGCTGGCCAAATAAGAAGAAAATGTAATTTAAAAGTATGGATGTGACAGAAATACGACCGTGTATAATTGCCACACTCCTACTCCACAACCTGTCTTGGCAAGAACACAGGCCCCATGACATAATAAGTTTAATTTGTTTCTAATTTATGTTTCCCTATGTGATATCATCTGTTTTATTATTGATATAGATAATGTTCTAAGACCTAATGAACAGAATGATCTATAACATTCCATCACAGAAAAGCAAGAGAATTTGATTTGTTTGTGTTCTTTCTGATTTGGACTTGCATTTGCAAGGAGATAATGGTTAGCATGGCTAGCATAATGATATCTAAGAGAGCATAATAATAACATAATCTACACCTGCAATTTTGAAGCAGTCTTTTGTAGCGCTTTTAGGTTTGACTAATATTTTTTCTTCATATGCTTTGAACGATTAGCTTTAAAGACTAAATGTACACAGTAGAGAATCATTGGTATTTTTGTGTTGGTAGAGGTGAATTATGAGTTATCTTGATAACCAGAATGTTTTCACATGATCTCAAGCCTCAGAAAACATATTGGAAGTCAGCTGATGCCAAGTTAAGATGACCTAATTTTCCCAATGTTAAATCTAAGGGAGAATCAGTGTCTTGCCTTGGACAAAAAGCTGTAGTATTTCTGGAAGTTATGGGAAGAAGCTTTGAAGGCACTTCATAGAAATGATGCTCTGATAGTAACTTAGCATAAAAAGCCTGGAACTTTAGAGATCAGAGGAGAAATGCTGAATTTAAGGGGAAGGCAGAAGTAGAAAGGATGCTGAAAGGCTTAAAGAGAAACGTTTTTACTTAGACAGCTTTGTAGAGAACACACTGGAGATCTGACTACACTAAAGAAACCTGAGAATAGCCCTATTGATAAAACTGCTATTTCCTGAAGGAAAAAGAAAAGTGGGTAGGGCAAGAATATGTGCTGAATATCCTGAGATGGCAGGGAAAGGTGATTGTATTTTGATCTGGATCTATTTTTAGTTGTAACATTTCTCTGCTGAGGAATTTTACTCTTTAGATCGGAATACATTGGAATTTAAGCTTCTCCAAAGCGGATTTTCTTTTTAGCCCCATGAATTTCTGTCTTTCATAAAATGTTCTTTAAAAGATGTGGGAAGCATTTTTTTCTTTTTTTTCTTTTTCTTTATCTATGTAGTCTTCTCGTGAGAGAAACTGACAACTCCACCCAGTTCGGGATCTCTGGCAATAAATGCAGGATTTCAAGGTTATAGGATCTTGTTCATTTAACACTCAAATACTGAGGAAGTCTGTGTTGCTTAATCCTAAATTTATTAGATTCAATATGACTCACCACTCCCTTCCTTTCTGGGGTGAAGAGGAAGAATATAGACCATTGGGTCAAATGTTTCCTCAGGCTGAATGAACAATTGTATTAAGGGACACTAAAAGGGAGACACAAAGAATTATTTTCAGAACAAAAGTATTTCAAATAAGAGCAGAGATTACCTAATCCTTAGCCTTCCCTTAAATAGGGGAGCATCTGGCTGTCAATTAGGAGATTCATTTTATTAGGCTTGCTAAAGGAAATATATATAAAAAGATATTTCCATTTTACCATTAGAGGTACTTACTGGTCTACTACATTATATGGTTGTCCTTTGTCACAAGTATATTTTCATTTTTGTTGTAGATGAGCATTTTCTCTCCACGAGGCTGTGAGTTCCATGAGGACAGGAGTGTGTTAAACTTGTAATCAGTGTCTTTCCAGCATGTGCAGATACCTGGTGTTCTTAGACAAGTCAGTTATTGCCTGCAAAAGTCACATTTTAGGAGGGTAGTGACTCACTTTCTTGTGCTAGCAATGAGAAATTATTTTAAATATTATTAACTACATGTGGAAAACATACAATTTTCCCTGTGACTTCTGGTAAGATATCAAGAGGTATTAATAAAGACACATGCAGAAACTCTTCAAAAAATACACACATACATACAAATGTGAAAATGTCATGTTGTTTACATGAAATTCAATCCTCAGACCCATTTCATTGTCCCATGATGGTTTACTGATAATGGGTCAAGAACATCTTCTCTGTGTCACCCACGCATCAAAATCCATAATATGCAATGATTCCTATGTTTAACCAAGTAGATAAATAAAAAATCATGTCCTTACTTCATTAATTTTAGAAATGGTGAGATTGTAGATTTTTTCCAAAAGTGTGTTGCTAGAGCAAAAGTGGGAATTTGAACATCTGTGAGATTAAGATTACAAACTGGGAACAAGGTAATAGGAGAATGCACTGCTAAAAGGAACAGTGAAAAAGAATTATGGTGGATTAGGTCAAAGGTTTAGGGAGATAGAACAAAGGAGTCATTTGGAGGTAAGTGCTGCTGACATCCCGAGGAAGGGTGAGGCTGTTTAATCAAGCACAGAGCTGGCCTCCTCTCAATGGCACGTGTGAAGCAACACACTCACCCTTTTACCCAAGGGGAAAAATAAAAAAAACAAAGTTCCTGTCTGAAAAGCTTTAAAACTATGGACAATCTAAAAAATCACATGCCCAAAATTTGCAGTTTAGAATTTTAAAAAAAAGCTCCAAAATATATTGCCAAATTATTAGTCTTCAACTTTGATGAGTTTGAACCCAGCAGAGCCAGCATCCATTTCTGATTTATGAAATCCACTGAGTGTCTTCGCTTTATGTGTTAAGATACAGACTCTAAAATTACCAATTTTTTTCAGTTTTGGTTAATAATCCTGTGGAAACAAAAATGTCTTTGCTTGGTTTGGCGGAAAGGCAAGAAAGATAAGCTGGTTGGAAAAGAGGGAACCTGTTCCAATCCCTGTCCCAAAGTCTTTTCATAATGTGTGCGTCAGCATAAGAAATTCTCATATGTAATGCCTAAATCTAATTATTTAATTTGGCTACAACAAATTGTTGAAGGATGTTTGATTGTTTTGCTGCTAGCATTGTCACAGGGCAATATTAAATCATTTGGAAATGATAATACCCCAGGTTAGTCACTATTTTTTCAGCTGTTTTTTCTTGTCAAGTTGGTTTGAAACTACATTATATGGTTGTCCTTTGTCACAAGTATATTTTCATTTTTGTTGTAGATGAGCATTTTCTCTCCATGAGGCTGTGAGTTCCATGAGGACAGGAGTGTGTTAAACTTGTAATCAGTGTCTTTCCAGCATGTGCAGATACCTGGTGTTCTTAGACGAGAATTGGTTTTGATTAAAGAAAATAAAGCAAGTGGCTATATCAACTTTATATTTATTTTGCTCACTGTATAAGTAAAGACAAAAAATGACATAAACAGCTCTTAAACACCTTCCTCTTCTCACTGCCATAATTCAGGGACGCTCCATGTTTCAGAACCTCTGGATAGTCTTTCTGACCCCACCTTTCCCTGTTCTCACCCATCCTGAATAATTTAGCCAGACTTATCTTTGCAACATTCAGCTATAGTTGTTGCCACTTTTCTGAACAAAACATTTTAGTAGCTTCCAATCACCTACATAATAACCAAAATCTTCAACCTGCCATCATAGGCTGTAATCATCTAGATGCTGCCTTTATGTCTAGTCTCAATTCTTTCCACCCCACATAGTCCCTATATTTCAGCAAAACACATTTCCTCAGTTCTACAAATAATTATTAAGTACTGAATTTGTCTCAGACTGAGCTAGGTGCTGGGAATTCTAAGATAATTACACCATGGTCTTTGCCCCGAGAGAGGTCACACTCCAGAGTAGGAGACATATTAGAAGTGCAGTATGTATGTGCAACCTGGAGTAACATGTGCCCCTGTACAGCCTAGTGTTCATTCTGCCTGGAAAAAATTTTTCTTTATGTGTTTCCTCTCAAAATTCTATCTGTCTTTCAAGGCTGTCCTCAAATGTCACCTCCTTTTAGAAGGTGATGTATAATTAATTATCTGAAAGGTTTAACATTTTATATATACTTCTATTAGAATTTATTTCACGTATGTTGTGTTTTATATACATAACTGTTTCCACACTGATCTGTGAGCCCCTTGCAAACAAGGCTCACTAATCCCACAATCTTAACACCATACCCAACATTTAATACACACTAAATACTTCTAACTATATGTGGCTTTAATAGCATTTTAATATTATTCCATTATCATAAAAAATGCAGAGATGTTCTCATCTTACTAATTCTGATTTAATGGAAGATAAGATATATGATTTTAAAATATATCTTATTTGGCCCAAAGCAGAGTTTAATAATCATACTCAAAATAATAGTTATTGACTTTTCCTATCTACCAAGCATGGTTCTAAGAACTTTATATAAATTACCTCCTTTAATCATCATGAGAACTATGAGTTGGGAAATATTATGATTTCCTTTTATACATTTTGTATAGACTTTTAAAATACATCATCATCACTGTAATGACTGATAAATACATAGCACTTACTATGTGCCAGACACTATTCATAATGCTGATCATGTATGTACTAACTCGTTTATTCCTCACACCAACATGGCTTGTTACATCATTTCTGCTTTTGTCCTCACTTTATAGACGAGGCAACTGAGGCATAGAGAGGTTAAGTGACTCGTTCTAGATTACATAGCCAGTGAGTTGGGAGGCAGGATAATGCCCTGATGGCCTGGACCTAAAGTTCATACTCTTACTCATTATGAGAAGTAATATTTCATTTTGTAATTAACAGTGCAATGCATGCTTCAAAATAATTGAATATTTTTCATAGGCACTTGAAACAATAAGGATTTTGATTATATAAACTACTTATTCTACTAGCTGGGTCAAAATAAACCCCTGGGAATGCTTTTACATACTTTTGATTTTGCTGATTTCAGTCTTTGTTAAATAAGGGAAATTACGTGGAAGGCAACTGCCTGATTGAAATAAGGTTTATGTGAAATGTATTTTCTCATTAAGGCTTTAGATTACATTTGTTTACGTTTTGTCTTGGTTCCATTCTTCTCTTCTCAATTCTACTTTACAATCAGTATGGCATGTTTATTGGATATTATCCCTGCATTCGGAACTGCTATAAAATATTACACCATTGGGTCTCTAGTCTGAAAAATGATTAAAGTTATATTTAGCTTAATAGAAAAATAATTAGTATCAATTTCAGACTTCTATCCAATGTACACAAAGCATGATCTAAATGTTAGTGAGACATTGATGTTTGGTAATGTCACGCTCATTTGAGATTTCAAATATCATGTCTTCTTCAGCATACTGCCTTTTGCTTTGTAAAATCTAAGACAAAACCCAGCTTAGAAACTAAGGGAAATAACATTTAACCATTATAAAGTAGAAAAAAGAAGGAAGGAAAAGCTAAAAAATATGAAATAATAAGAAAGCCCATTGTTGGTAGATGGAATATACAGCCATTGTATTTAAGGGACTCAAATATCATTTTTACAGAGGTTCAAACTGCCATGCTACTTTTTAGAATTATCTTGGTGCCTATATCCTAGACATTATCTCTTTTTATCTTTCTCATCAATTAATGATAAGCTACTTTTTTTTTTTTTTTTTTTTTTTTTTTTTTTTTTT
>NW_016820949.1:191862-216645 GCF_001698545.2 Rhinopithecus bieti | reverse complement strand
AAAAAAAAAAAAAATTAAGACTGCAGGATCCAATTCAATTATCAACTTTGCTGCTATGTAGTTTTGTAACTTTAGGGCATGTGACTTTACCTCGAAACGATTAAAGAGCTTCATTTGTATAATTATGCTTTTGCATTAATTTAATTTCAAGGCCCATTCTAGCATTAAATTTTTGATATTACTGGATTACTGGTTCAGGGTCATATCTCTTTCAGAGTACATTTTCTGGGGTTCAGTTTCTTTACATCTTCTTTCTGCACATATGAAATAGAAAAAGTTTAGTTCTTCAAACACAGGCATCAATCTAAATACTATCAAAAGTAGGATGGGCAAAAGACAAGCTGCAGATTGGAAATAATATTTGCAAAATATATATCTGATAAAAGACTGTAATCCAAAATATACAAAGAACTATTAAAACTCAATGATAAGAAAACAAACAACCTAATTTTTTTAAATGGACAAAAGGCCTTAACAGACATCTCACCAAGGAAGGCATACAGATGGCAAATAAGCATATGAAAAGATGCTCCATATCACATATCATCAACGAAATACAAATTGAAACAATAAGACACTGCTACACACATACTGGAATGGCCAAAATTGAAAACACGGATACCACCAAATGCTAATGAAGACGGAGCAACAGAAATTCTCATTCATTGCTAGTGGAAACGCAAAGCGGTACAGACACTTTGGAAACCAATTTGGCAGTTTCTCACAAATCTAAACAGAAGACCCAACAATCATGCTCCTTAGTATAATATTTACTCAAAAAAGGTGAAAACTATGCGTATTAGTCCATTTTCACACTGCTGATAAAGACATACTCGAGACTGGGTAATTTATAAAGAAAATGAAGTATAACGGACTCACAATTCTATGCGGCTGAGAGGCCTGGCAATCATGGCGGAGGGCAACAGGCCTGTCTTCAACAGCGGCAGGCAAGAGAAAGTAAGAGCCAAGTGAAAGGGGTTTCCCCTTATAAAACCATCAGATCTCGTGAGACTTATTCACTGCCTCCTGAACAGCATGGGGAAACCACCCCCATGATTCAATTATCTCTGACCGGGTCCCTCCCACAACATGTGGGAATCATGGAAGCTACAACTCAAGATAAGATTTGGGTGGGGACATAGCCAAACCATATCAGTATGTCCACACAAAAACCTGCACACAGGTGTTTATGGAAGCTTTATTCATACTTGCCAAAACTTGGAAACAACGAAGATGTCCTTCAGTAGGTAAAAATTTAAATAAACTGTGGTACATCCAGGAAATAAAATGTTAGCACTAATAAAGGATGAGCTATCAAGCCAATAAAACATGGAGCTAACTTAAATGCATATTACTAAGTGAAACAAGCCAATCTGCAAAGGCAACATATTGTTTGGTTTAAACTATGTGACATCCTGTAGCAAGTTGAACTTTGAAGACAGAAAAAATTAGTTATTGCCAGGGAGAGGGGTGGGGGAGAAGGATGAACAGGTGGAGCACAGACAATTTTTAAGGCAGAGAAGGTACTCTATATGATACTACAGTGGTTGATACTTGTCATTATTCCTTTGTCGAAATATATAAAATATACAACACCAAAATTAAACCCTAAAGTAAACTATGAAGTTTGAATGATTAATATGTGCCATTTTAGGTTTATTGATTGTAATAATTATACCACTGAAGTGAGGGATGTTGATGATGGGAGAAGCTATGAATATGTGGGGTAAGAGGTATATGGGAAATTTCTGTATCTCCCTCTCAGTTTTGCTATGAACCTAAAACCGCTCCAAAAAAAGAAGTGTATTTTTTTAAAAGTAGGAAAAAAATGCTGAGATTTATGACACACTTGATTTGATGTTTACTTTGTATACATTATTTTATAGGTTTGCAAATATTGATATAGATAGATGCTTTAAATGATAAGAATATGAATATAGGGTTGTAAAATATTTCACATTTAACTTTTTGTGTATTTACGTATTTTATATTCATTTTAATACTGTGTATTTTTCACACATAAATATTGTGTTAAAGTACAAATATATTACATCTATTTCTAAATAATTATGTTGAAAACCATAATTACATATAGCTATATTGGCCCTTTTATGCTGTATGTATTCATTTACAAAGTGGGACAATATGTATATTTAGGCAAGTAAATATTTTGCTTATTACTAATTCTTTCTTTCTTTCTTTCTTTTCTTTCTTTCTCTCTCTCTCTCTCTCTCTCTCTCTTTCTTTCTTTCTTTCTTTCTTTCTTTCTTTCTCTTTCTTTCTTTCTCTCTCCTTCCTTCCTCTTTCTTTTCTTCCTTCCTTCCTTCCTTCCTTCCTTCTTTTCTTTTCTCTTTTCTTTTCTTCTTTCTTTCTTTCTTTCTTTCTTTCTTTCTTTCTTTCTTTCTTTCTTTCTTTCTTTCTTTTTCTCTTTTTCTTTCTCTCTTTCCTTTTTCTCTTTTCTCCTTCCTTCCTTCTTTCCTTCCCTTCTTTTTTCTTTCTTCTTCTTCTTCTTTTTTTTTTTTTTTTGCTTTCCATAGACTTGCTGCTTTCAAATAGCTGTATTCCCTTTTTGGGTTCATCAGAAGGACTGGATTTTCAAACTCTTCTGTTAGATGAGGAAAGAGGCAGGCTACTCTTGGGAGCCAAAGACCACATCTTTCTACTCAGTCTGGTTGACTTAAACAAAAATTTTAAGAAGGTCAGTATATTTATGTATACGTTTGGTTAAGTTCATTTACTTTCATCTTTCTTCCTCTCCCGTTTTGTTTTGCTTTGTTTTAAGGGACGCAATGTCAAATGCAGTGCCTCATGTACATGTCAAAAAGTAGCATACTTGAAGAATATATTGCCTCTGATACACATTCTGGATTTTTATGGATTTAAGTACATATGCATGTTCTTTATTAAGAGTGAATAAATATAATAAAAGCCTTGAAAATATAAATGAAAACATCAAAAATTAGTTAATGTACATTAGGCTGTATAATAGAAATGCAAAGTTTGAGATTGAAGAAATGACAAATGAGTTATACATCAAAAATGAATATATCCATAACAATAGTTGTACAATTAAATTTGATTAACTTTCAGTTCACAAATAAGCATACTTTCAAATGATAATGTGGCTATAATAACAAACACTATACTGCTTTTTCCACACTCTCATTTCACATCCGAATAGGTTTCTCTTACAAGTCAATCACTCTCAGCAAGTAGAGATAAATAATCTCCCAACTATGGGTTCATTAAGACAATCTTACCATGACAAAGAAACATACACTAGTAATTTAAAAATCAAAAGGCAATTACTACCATGTCCTACATTTTCAACTACCAGTGTGAAACCTGGAGGAAAGGATGCCACACTTTAGATGTTGTCTACTAACTAGTACTTTAGCAAATGTCAATATCTATGTAAGCAGAGATAGATGCTAAGACTGACAGAGATTGAATGGCTGATAAGATAACATAATATCAGATCTCTTCTGCATCTTTGAGACATCTTCTATTGTCTTTTTATCCCATCTTTTCCAGAAGTATTGAAAAAAAAAGACTAGGAGCAATTGCAAGGTTTAAACCCAATAGTTACCAATATTGAGTTCTTCTTCTTCAAAGAGAATTGTTTATAGGCCATCCTAGGACTTTAGACTTTGAAGCTACATACAGTATTCATCTACAATGACCGCTTTAACTCTCTAATTGTGAGATTTAATAGCCAAATATCAGTTGCTTAACTATTTTAGAATTATTTATTCTCAGGGCTTTAGTCTACACAAAACATTTATCTTAGTATGTAGTAATATTACTTAATTTCTGAAATAGAACAATGTTCTTTGGTTTTCAATCAATTAACTTTTTTTATTATTATTATTATACTTTAAGTTCTAGGGTACATGTGCATAACGTGCAGGTTTGTTACATATGTATACTTGTGCCATGTTTGTGTGCTGCACCCATCAACTCTTCAGCACCCATCAACTCGTCATTTACATCGGGTATAACTCCCAAGGCAATCCCTCCCCCCTGCCCCCTCCCCATGATAGGCCCTGGTGTGTGATGTTGCCCTTCCCGAGTCCAAGTGATCTCATTGTTCAGTTCCCACCTATGAGTGAGAACATGCGGTGTTTGGTTTTCTGTTCTTGTGATAGTTTGCTAAGAATGATGGTTTCCAGCTGCATCCATGTCCCCACAAAGGACGCAAACTCATCCTTTTTTATGGCTGCATAGTATTCCATGGTGTATATGTGGCAGAGATCTTAACACCTCTGGGCCCTAAGAGCTGCCTTGAGTGAAAGAAGTTTTTTTGTTTTTGTTTTTGTTTTTTTGTTTGTTTGTTTGTTTTTTGTTTTTTTGTTTTTTTGTTTTTTTGAGACGGAGTCTCGCTCTCTCACCCGGGCTGGAGTGCAGTGGCATGATCTCGGCTCACTGCAAGCTCCGCCTCCTGGGTTCAGGCCATTCTCCTGCCTCAGCCTCCCGAGTAGCTGGGGCTACAGGCGCCGCCACCACGCCCAGCTAATTTTTTGTATTTTCAGTAGAGATGGGGTTTCACCGTGTTAGCCAGGATGGTCTTGATCTCCTGACCTCGTGATCCACCCGCTTTGGCCTCCCAAAGTGCTGGGATTACAGGTGTGAGCCACCGCGCCCGACCGAGTGAAAGAAGTTTTTTTTAGAGACAGTCAGCCCAAAGGAATCCCACAGGGATGAAGCCAGGGGAAAAAAATAATCAAACTCCTACTGTTCTTCCTCATATTTTCTGTGTGACTCTCATTGAATGAAACGAACCATAAACCAGAGAACAAGAGAACAAATTGATGAAATCCATATAACACATTGATGAAATCTACATAGATCAGCCTCTTAAGACACAGATCATGGTGGAGAGGAATGATGAACAGATCTGATGGGAAAGCAGAAATTACCTGGAACAGCATATTCTTTCTCCTTTTAGAATCCACTCATCCTTCGTTCACTTAGAAAGGTTTCATGCTTCACACATAGGGCACACAAATACCATAAGGTACTATATCATTGTAGTGATGTTAATTTGCTTGTACTTTCCACTGGATACCTGAAATATTTTCTGTCATTAATATTCTTCATAAAAAATTGAAGGAAGTGCATAGAAATGCATCTGTGTTTTTGTTGTTGTTGTTGTTTTCTTAAATAATTGAGTAATACCATTTACTTCCTCAGTAAATAGCTACAAGCTCACGCCTGTAATCCAAGCACTTTGGGGGGCTGAGGCGGGTGGATCACAAGGTCAGGAGTTCGAGACCAGTCTGGCCAACATGGTAAAACTCGTCTCTACTAAAAATACAAAAATTAGGCAGGTGTGGTGGTGAGCACCTGTAATCCCAGCTACTTGGGAGGCTGAGGCAGGAGAATTGCTTGAACCCAGGAGGTGGAGGTTGCAGTGAACGGAGATGGTGCCATTGCACTCGAGCCTGGGCAACAAGAACAAAACTCCGTCTCAAAAAACAAAACAAAACAAAACAAAACAAAAAAACGCTACAAAAGTTTGCTTCCATAGCTCATTAAAAACCTAACTTAGTAAACATAGTTGTTTAGTTTACAATGTATTCCACATTCAACTTACACTCCACCAGCACCCCAGCTCTCCCCACACCTGGCACCTACTGTCACAGATCCTGTACACTTAGAAATGTGGTATTTGTGTGCAAAAAGTTTATTTGGACATGCTCAAGATAAACAGCTATGAAGTATGGACACACAACTTGACAGTAAGAGAATTTCAATAATGATGCAGCCACAACCAAGAAATCAGTTGATTCTACAGATGAATTTGAAGCTGGAATGGTTCAGAGATGCTCTACATTGTGGCATAGGGACAGGCTCATAAACCTCTCTGTTGATCAATTATTGGATTGGGCTGCCCCCAGGAAGGGGGCATGACCTTAGCTGGGTAGACTATTTAACCAAAAGAAAGTCCTGGACAGGAAGTCAGCTGAAAACCGCTGGCTGCCAAGACTCTCAGCAGTAGAAGAAATGAATATTTCAGACCTGGAGGACTGAATCTTGGCAGTGAAGCCTGCCACCCCCTATAGACAGCCACTGTTTTCAGAGACCCTCTTGGGATCTGCTGTCCACTTCCAGCTAGTGCTGGTATAACAATCACATCCAGTAGCAAACCAGGTTCGTTCTTCTTCCTTTTCCATAACGGCACAGCAATGAAGCAGATACCATGTTAAACTGAGCCATCCATTTGTGCTTTTTACTTGTGTCTCCCAGAGCACAAGTAATATATACCACAAATAATATATACCACTCAGTCTAATATATACCACTTCCATTTTATAAAGTAATGCTGCCATACATATCCATTTTTGTGGTTGGATTAATCGGGTAACATACAGTTCACCTTAGACACTATCATTCACGTAGCCATGGGGTTTTACAAGGTTATGCATTTACTTTCTATCAGAACCCATTTGCAAGATAGAAGAAACTTTTCCAATGGAAATACTTGATAGAATAAAAGGGAATTACATTACTCCTTAAGTGTAGATATCTGAGCTGTGATTGCTCTTATCTGATTTTGGAAGGGTTTCATACAAAAATCATATCTGTCACAAATACTTCAAAAATGAGTGGGTGCTCTAGGTTATTAGACCCAAAAGGCAATATGACATAAACCAAAACCAGTCTGGCTGCAGAGCTTTTTCTTATTCAAGATGCAAATCAGTGCTGGCACCTGTCCAAATAAGTAAATGAGTTGGAGACGGTTGATCAAATACAGTGTAGATTGTTTCCAAAATCCAAAGAGGCCTACTAAGTTATGTGCTTCTTTCATTGTGTTGGGTAACATAACTTGACTCGTATTTCAGAAGAGCTATCTTACCAAAAATTTCACTGATGTGGCATACCACAGAACTGTTTGGTCATTTATTTCCCATTTTCTGCAATGCACCTATATTACTAGGATATTTATAATGTTTTTACTTTCTCTTTTCCATTTTCAGTTAGTATATTGTCTTCAGTATAAAGCAAGCTTGTCCATGACCCGTGGGCCACATGCGGCCCAGAACAGCTTTGAATGTGGACCAACACAGATTCGTAAACTTTCTTAAAACATCACGAGATTTTTTTGTGATTTTTTTTTTCCTTTAGCGCATCAGCTTTTGCTAGTGTTAGTGTATTTTATGTACGGCCCAAGACAATTCTTCTTTCAATGTGGCCCAGGGAAGCCAAAAGATTGGACAACCCTGGTATAAAGGATTAAGATGATAGTCAGGCCACAGCTCTGCTCACTCCCCAGCACCACTGAATCTGAACCTTCAGTTTAATGGCAGGCCCAGATAGTTCATATGCACGCCAAAATTTGAGAAGCACTGACCAAGACTATATCAGATAGGTGAGCAAATACAACACAGCCTTGAGGCAAAACAAGGTAAGTACCTTTCTGTCCCTACTACATAAATATTCTCATCTCATTCCTTCCCCAGCAATGTCCTTATCTTAGTGTGAAATACTTAACAAGGTTAAGTATTTAATTGATGTTTACAGTAAACGCTTGTTTGTCTTGAGTATTATATCCTCTGTGAATCCATGAGATGAAGGATTCCTTCAAAACTGCCAGTGGGCCTTCTCCACAGAAATGTGTAGTTGTTCATTGCTCATACTTTTGCTTTTCCTATGTGCACATCTCTAGGACTACAAAACAAATCCAGGGACCCCCCGCCCACCAAAACATCATGTAATTACTATTGTTTCCATCACTACCAAGTGCGACAGCCTCTTGCTCTCCCCCCTTTTGCCATCTAGTAATTTGATTTGACTAATTATAATGCCACACTACGCCATGGATTACCCATATACCATCCCTTTTAGCAATGTGTTATAATCCCTACGTTCTTTTCACGTCCGAGTGATTCCACTCTAGAATTCCATTTGGAGGATCAGTTTCCTAGGGCCATTTACCAATTACTGTATTAGTCAAGACCAAGCATAGCAAACTTAAACCTCAGTATGGTCACAGGAAGAAACACTCAAACAAGACTCAGATTATTTTGAGGACTGAATAAAGGGAAAGCACAACGAGATACCCACCTTACTCCAGGCCTAATTACAACAGGCCGGTCACCACCTCTCGATATAACTTGGGGGAAGGAAGTAGAGTTGTTGTTATCAGACTCCAGAAGTGAAGAGGGTTATAAACAAGACCTTGAAAAGATGGGTAATTTTTAGTTAAAGATCATAGCGAGCCAGAGGCACAATACAGGGAGCTGGAGAATAAATCTCCTGACCCTTCAATCCTCTCTTCCTCTTATCCACTTCAGAAACTTCCCATTGGCCCAACACAAGAAACTAGTAGATAAGAAAATCCATTGAAGTAAGTCACTTGGAGCAGAGAATAGAACGCAAGAAAAAAAAAATGGAGAATAGAGATAGAGGGACAAAGGTAACCACCCAGTGCATCGCAATTCAATATTCACATTACAATAAGAAATATGAATGCCAAAGGTAGAAGAGCTTTAAATGTTTTGCAGAATATTTTCTTCCAGAAGGCAAATTATCACAGGAAAGGAAATTAGAATCAGAAATTTGCTTGGTGAAAAGAGCAAAAGCACAAGAACGTTAATTAGATTAATTTAATGGTTATTAACAAGTTATAATAACCTAATGTATTCATCTTCACTATAGTGACATTCTTCACCCATTTTCTTTCACAATTTGAATTTCTATATACCAAGCCATATGTTTGGCATTGGGAACGCAAAGAAGATTTAAACATTGTCTATGTCTCCAAGAAGCTCACAGCTCTAGTTGGAAAGCAGACACAGAGAATATAATTCACTGTAACTCATATTATGTCAGAGGTAAGAACAAAGTTCATAAGATCTTAAAATGAGGGTACTTAGGTAGACTAATGGATCAAGGACATTTCTCAGCAGGATTTATTTGTGCAGTGTTAAGGATTAGTAGGTGTTAACTAAGAAAGAAGCATGAGAAACATATTCAAGAGAAACATCTACAGAAATAGTAGGAAATGCACATAAAATTGCATGTATCAGCCCAGTATGTCTGGGATGTATCTAAAATACACAGTAGGATCAAAATAACTATAGTCATGTACTCAGGGACAAAATTATGCCAATCTTTACATATTAAGAAATTTATACTCTACCCAGTAGTGACTGAGAAGCTATAGAAAAATGTAAAACTTTGGAATAGCCTGAATCCTGAAAAAACAGTCATCTGCTAATTAGCTACTCTTCTTCTTAGATCGTGTTACAGATATCCTAGCAAATCCTTGTGCTTCAGGCTCCACTTTTTTAGGGATTAAGCTAATGACTACCCTTCTACCCATATGTTTGTACTTCTGACAGTGGTCAACTAACTTAGGTTCAATTTTCTGTGTTACAATCAGATTCCAAATTTCCTAAGTCTCATTAACTAAAAATGGATATTCAAGAACTCTTCAGTCACGTATTTATGTATTATTTCCATACATAAATATTTATGTATGTCAGTTATTTATATAGTAGCATATCCCAAGAAGATTTTTCATGAAGTTTATTCTTAGGTAATGGTAATATCTTTTGGATTTAGAATTTAATTGCTGTTATTCTTAGGCCTTCATGAATTTTTTTAATTGAAATATAATAGATGTACATATCTTGAAGGCACATGTAATAATTTATACATTCATATATGTGTAAAGACCAAATCAACATAACTGGGATATCCATTATGTTAAGCATTTATCTTTTCTTTATGTTAGAAAGATTCAAATTATTCACTGCTAGCTATTTTGAAATGTGGTATTTTGATTATTTTGATTATACTCACCCTATCGATTAATCTACAGAATACTGGCTCTCATTTATTTCATCTAACTGTATATTTGTACCCATTAATCAACTTCTTTTCATCCCCCTCACTTCTACTCACCCTAGAATGAGGTAATCACCAGTCGACTCTCTGTCTTTATGAGATTTACTTTTTTGGCTCCCACATGTGAGTGAGAACATGTGATATTTGTCTTTCTATGTTTGGCTTATTTCATTTAACATAATGACATTTAGTTCCATGCATGTTGCTGTAAATGTCAGGACTTTATTCCTTTTATGGCTGAATAATATTTCTCTGTGAATGTATATCACACTTTATCCATTCATTCTCTGTTGGGCAGTAAAATTAATTCCATGTCTTGGCTATTATGAGTAGTAGTGCTGCAGTAAACATGGGAGTGCAGATGTTTCTTTGATTTTTCCTTTTTTTTTTTTTTTTTTTGTGACAGTCTCACTCTGTCGCCCAAGCTGGAGTGCAGTGTTGTGATCTGGGCTTGCTGCAACCTCCACTTCCTGGGTTCAAGTGATTCTTGTGCCTCAGCCTCCAGAGTGGTAGGGATTACAGGCATGCACCACCATGCCCAGCTAATTTTTGTATTTTTAGTAGAGAAAGAGTTTTGCCATGTTGCCTAGGGTGGTTTCGAACTCCTGGCCTCAAGTGGTCTGCTCCCTCAGCCTTCCAAAGTGCTGGGATTACAGGCATAAGCCCCTGCACCTGGCCAGATTTTCTTTCTTTTGGATGTACACTCAGCAGTGGGATTGCTGGATCATATGATAGACATACTTTTAGTTTTTTGAGGAATTTGTGTAAGGTTTTTTATACTAGTGGCACTGATTTACATTCCTATCAACAGTGTCCAAGAGATCTTCTTTCTCAACATCCTCACCACAATGTATTATTTTCTGTCTTTTTGATAAAAGCCATTTTAACTGAGGTAAGATGATATCTCATTGTGGTTTTGATTTGCATTTCTCTAATGATTAGTGATATTGAGGATTTTTTCATATACCAATTGTCCATTTGTATGTTTGGTTTTTTTTTGAGAAATGTCCATTCAAATCCTTTGGCCATTTCTATTTCTATTTCTGTTTATTTATTATACTTTAAGTTCTGGGATAAATCTGCAGAACGTGCAGGTTTGTTTGTTATATCAATATACATGTGCCATGGTGGTTTGCTGCACCCATGAACCCATCATCTACATTAGGTATTTCTCCAAATGCTTTCGCTCCCCTTGCCCCCGACCCCTCAACAGACCCTGTGTGTGACATTCCTCTCCCTGTATCCATGTGTTCTCGTTGTTCAACTCCCACCTACGAGTGAGAACATGAGGTGTTTGGTTTTCTATTCCTGTGTTAGTTTGCTGAGAATGATGGCTTCCAGCTTCACCCATGTCCCTGCAAAGGACATGAACTCATCCTTTTTTATGGCTGCATAGTATTCCATGATGTATATATGCCACATTTTCTTAATCCAGTCTATCACTGATGGGCATTTGGGTTGGTTTCAAGTCTTTGCTGTTGTGAATAGTGCTGCAATAAACATGTCTGTGCTTCTGTCTTTGTAGTAGAATGATTTATAATCCTTTGGATATATACCCAGTAATGGGATTGCTGGATCAAATGATATTTCTGGTTCTAGATCCTTGAGGAATCGCCACACTGTCTTCCACAATGGTTAAACTAATTTACACTCCCACTAACAGTGTAAAAGTGTTTCTAGTTCTCCACATCCTCTCCAGCATCTGTTGTTTCCTGCTTTTTTTTTTTTTTTTTTTTTTTTAATGTTTTTGAGATGCTGACTCACTCTGTCACCAAGGCTGAGTGCAATGGCACGATTTCAACTCACTACAATATCCACTCCAGTCTCAAGCGATCCTCATGCCTCAGCCTCCCGAGTAGCTGGGACTACAGATGTGATACCACGACCAGCTAATTTTTATTTTTAGTAGAGAGGGGGGTTTTGCCAGCTAGTCTGGAACTTCTGGCCTCAAATGATACACCCGCTTTGGCCTTCCAAAGTGCTGGGATTACAGACATGAGACACTGTGCCCAGTCCCTTGGCCCATTTTTAATTGGATTGTTTGGTTTTTGTTTGTTTGTTTTGCTGTTGAGTTGTTTGAGGTCCTCATATATTCTAGTTAAATTTTTTGTCACATGGATAGTTTGCAAATATTTCTCCCATGCTGTGTGTTGTCTCTTCACTCTGTTTCTTGTTTATTTTGCTAGGCAGAAGTTCTTTCGCTTGATATAATCCCATTTGTCTATTTTCTTGGTTGTCTCTGCTTTTGAGATCTTAAACACAAACAAAATTTGCCCATACCAATGGCCTGGAGCATTTCTCCAATGTTTCCTTCTAGTAGTTTCATAGTTTCAGGTCTTAGATTTAAGTATTTAATTTATTTTGGGTTGATTTCCATATATGCTGAGAGGCAGGGGTCTAGTTTCATTCCTCTGCATATGCATATACAGTTTTTTTTCATAACCATTTATTGAGACTGTCCTTTCCCCATTTTTATATTCTTTGTGACTTTGTTGCAGATGACTTAGCTATAAATGCCTGGATTTACATCTGGGATCTCTATTATTTTCCATTAGTCTATATGTCTGTTTTTAATGCAAATATCAGGCTGATATCACTGTAGCTTTGTAGTATGTTTTGAAGTCAAATATTGTGATGCTTCCAGCTTTGTCCTCTTTGCTCAGAATTACTTTGGCTATCATGGGTCTTTGTGGTTCCATATAAATATTAAAGTTATTTTTTTTTCTAGTTCTAAGAAGAATGTTGTTGGTATTTTGACAGGGATTGTACCAGGTAGTATTATAATTTTAACAATATTAGTTCTTCCAATTCAAGAGCATGGAATATATTTCCATTTTTCATGTGTGTCTTCTTCAATTTCTTTATTGGTGTTTTATTATTTTTCTTGTATATATTTTTTACTTCTTTAGCTAAATTAATTCTTAGGTATTTTACATTCTTTTTAGCTATATTAAGTGAGATTGCCTTCTTGATTTCCTTATCAGTTGTTTGCTACTGCTGTATAAAATGCTGCTGATTTTCTATATGTTGATTTTGAATGCTACAACTTTATAAATTAACTTATTAGCTCTAACATTTTTTGACAGAGTAAGTTTTTCTAAGTATAGGATCATATTGTCTGTGAACAAGGCTAATTTGATTTCTTCCTTTCCAGTTTGGATACCTTGTATGTCTTTTAGTTGTCTGATTGCTCTGGCCAGAACTTCCAGTATTGTCAACACAATAATGTGTTAAAAAGTGGTGAAAGGGCACATCCTTGTCTTGTTCCTGTTTTTACAGAAAAGGCTTTCAATTTTTCCTCAGTCAGTATGATGTTAGTAGTGGGTTTGTCATGCATGGCCTTTATTATTTTGAGACATATTCTTTCTACACCCAGTTTGTTGAGGGTTTTTATTATTCAGTGCCCAAGGGCTCTTTAGTCAGCAGGTTGTAAATCCTGCCAGAACTGGGTCCTTCCCTTCAAGGCAGTGGCTTACTTTTGGCCCAAGGTGCCTAGAAATGTCATCTGGGAGCTAGGGTCTGGAATAGGGGCCTCAGGACTCTGCCCAGTACCCTATTCTGTAGCTGAGATGCTATCCAAGTTTCAAGATGAAGTCCTCCTTATTCTCTTTCTTACCCTCAACTGGAGGGAAAGAGTGTCTTCTAGAGCTGCAAGTTATACTTCCTGTGGTTGGTGTGGAGTGATGTAAGCATTCTCTCAGCCACCCGGGCTGGTATTTCACTAGGTCATGTGCTTCTCAAGTCCACTGGCTCTGCGCCCAGCATAGCACCAGGACTTGCCCGGTAATTGCAGTTCTTGTGGCCTAGACTGTCATTCAATTTTATTTAGGACCACAGAACACTTTGTCCTGAGGTGGTGGGGCTTGCCTGAATTCATCTTCTGACATCTGGGATGGACAATTCCCCACTGGCTTGGGCTGGTCTAAATGCTCCCTCCATAGGCACTGGCCAGGTATTGCTTTCTGGGGTGAGAGGACAGCAGTGAGTTCCAAAGCAAAGTCTTATAGTCTCTGCATTCTTCTTCCCCCAAGAAAACAGATTTTCTCTCTGTGCCATGTGGCCACCACTAGGGACTGTGGGAGTGGGAGTGTTGGCAATTCAAGACTGTCTTACCCCTCTTCCATTCTTCTTTCAGTAATAAGAAGTTTAAATCAGGTACGGTGATCACTCATCTGATTTTTGGTTGTTCTGAAGGTGTTTTCTTGTGTGAATAGTTGTTCAATTTGGTGTTCCTGTGGGGTCGACAATCAGTGAAGGCTTCTATTAGGCCATCTTGCTCCACCTCCTTTCTGGAATTCATTGTTTCTATAAAGTCACAAGTCAGATTAGATAAGGATTCACCCTAATGGCCTCATTTTAACATAATTACGCGTTTAAAGCCTCTATCTCCAGATACAGACACATTGTGAGATACTGGGGGTGAGGGCTTCAATATATGAACTGTGGGGTGACACAATTCAACCCATAACTCTTGGTTATTGTCATTCAGAAACAAATAGAGACACATTTTGGAAAAGTCCATTGTTGAGAAATATAGCATTACTACATAAAAGCATTAACGATCTGCAGTTAATCACTTCTGTTGTTGAAAAAGGAAAAAAATCTTATGGTCCCATTCAGCACAGTTTTTATTTTTATTTCTGTTTCAGATAACATCAGTGCTAATACTTATCTTTGTACACAGTAGGCAGCGATGTTGATAGTATTTGCATTTCTAAACAAATTTTTTTCAATATCATTCTATAATTTCTGAATTTTATTTTCCTAAGGTAAAATAAAACCTCAAACTTTGTAAAAGCTAAGTTTTAAATTTTAATACAATTATAAGATGATGATAATATTTGTTTTCTTAATGTCCTTAAGATTTTTCTTCCTAACATAAATTCATCTACTTTACATAGTAGGTGAATTTATTTTTTTCTTTTTTTCCAATTTTGCTTCCTGCTAAGGCTTGATAGAAACAATTAACCATGGGTGGAATATGTTCCTAGTGTGTCCTTCTGTTTAATTTTAGTCAACCTCTTCATTCTTGCTCAATAAGGCTTCTAGTCATTGTGAATTTACACTTTTATATTCTGTATAAAACACATTTCGAGACTTAATACTTAAGTACTAAGTAAATACTTAACTTCTATTCTTTTGCTTTTGGTTACCATGGATGACCTTTTAAGTTTTTAGAAAATAAGGCTGTTGTATGAAAGCTTCCTCTGTCCTACATCAGGTCTCAAAAGTTTTCTACCTTCACCCACTTCTTCCTTTTCTTAAAAATATTTCTTTAAGGAAGATATTCTATTTTTTTTCCTTTCCTGGTTTGTCTCCCAATTATATACATAATTAGGTTTGTTTTTATTTTTACTTTTTTGCTTGTTTGGGGAACTTGTTCTTTCATAAATTCACTTTCTTGCTTCTACTGTTCAATCTTACTCTTCCAGAGGTTTCCTTCCATTTGGAAGCAATCAGGCTTAATTCCTCTATGTGTTGTATATCTATCCATCTAACACCTGTCTATAATGTGTGTATTTATGATTGCAACAATTTCTGGGTACATTCTAATAAGTATAAACATATTTCCTTTAATTCACACATAAATTTCATGAAGAGTTGGTCTAGTGCTTTCTGTTCTTTCCCACTTTATTTATTTATTTATTTATTTATTTATTTATTTTTGAGATGGAGTCTTGCTCTGTCACCCAGGCTGTAGTGCAGTGGCTCTACACTCCTCCTGTAGTGCAGTGGCTCTACAGCTCCTCCTCTGGGTTCAGGCCATTCTCCTGCCTCAGTTTCCCGAGTAGCTGGGACTACAGGTGCCCATCACCACGCCCAGCTAATTTTTTGTATTTTTTAGTAGAGACTAAAATGTGTTAGCCAGGACAGTCTTGATCTCCTGACCTCGCAATCTGCCCACCTCAGCTTCCCAGAGTGCTGGGATTACAGGCGTGAGCCACCGCGCCCAACCTCCCACTTTAGTTTTACTGATGTATAGGATTTCTGGTTCCAAAATAGCAGTGTAGAAGAAAGCTGACTTAACCCCCCACCACAGAAAACCAAAAACAAATATGCAGCACTGAGTATCACTGCCAATGTCTCAGAACTAAAATACGAGGAAGACACAGTTCCCAGGGCCAAAGAGAAGTGAAAAAACTCTGAGCAGATGGGAAGAGAACTGGACTTCTATATCCTTGATGCCTCTCCCTTCAGTCTGACTGTAACCAAGTGCACAGAAATTTCCCCTTGTTCACAATTTATACACAGGAAAAAGTGAAATCAAGGCTAGCAGCCAGCTTCCCCATCATCTTGGGATCCATAAAAGGAAGTCTATTCCGGTCTCAATCCACAGGAAGCATTACAAGTGTCTGAAGGGAGAAATAGCTCTGAAGACAGCCAGAGAAAAAGTGGGGTGATAAGACTATCATCCTCAACCCTGGAAACTCTGATATGTAACTTGGCAAAGTTGACACCAAATCAGAATGGCTGTTCAGCAGCACTATACTATAGGAGGTATGTTCTACAGGTTCCCAGGGCACAGACTCCTAGCCAGCATTCCCACACTATTGGGACATTCCCTTTGGAACACCTCCCACTTAAGATGAGCAGCCCTCCGACTGTTTACCAGAGCTGTGGCCAACCTGGGCTTAAGGTGCCACCTAGTGCTAAAAAGGAGGCAGCAACCTAGCAGGAGAAAAAAAAAAAAAAAAAAAAAAAGGAAGAAAACTAGCAGCTAATTATAAAAACATCTAAAGAAACATGTCCAATAAAAAACAAAATAAGCCTGACCACAGAAAAGACTGAATTAAACAACTAATCCTTTAGTGCAAAAACACTGATGTACACACACACACACACACACACACACACACACCAGCAAAGAGGGAATCATGATCTTCCCAATGGGCAAAACAAGAAACCAGTGACTGACCCTAATGACTATGATGTGTGAACTCTCTGAACAAGCATTCAAAAAAGCAGTTTTAAGGAAACACAGTGATCTCCAAGATAGCACAGAAAAGCGACTTAGAAATTTATCAGAGAAATTTAATATAGATTGTAATTTTAAAAAATCAAACATACATCTTAGAAGTGAGAAATACATTTGCTAAACTGAAAATCTCACTAGAGGCTCTCAACAGCACAATGGAACAAGCAGAGGAAAGAATCAGTGAGTTCAAAAACAGGTTAGTTGAAAATACACAAAGAAGAAAAAAGAAATATGAATGAAAATAAATGAAGATCACCTAAAGACGTAGAAAATTACCTTAAGATACCCACTCTAAGAATTATTGGTGTTCAAAAGGAAATTAAGCCTGAATAATGGACAGAAAGTGTATTCAAAGAAATAACAGAAAAATTTCCATTACTTGAGAAAAACCTAAATATCCAAGTACAGGAAGCTCAGAGAACACCAAACAGACATGGACCAAAAAAGACTCCCCTAAGGTTTATAATAATTGAACTCTCAAATGTCAAAGCAAATAAATTATTCTAAAAGCAGCAAGAAAAAAAATAAGCAAATAACATATGAAGGAGTTCCAGTTTGTCTGGCAACAGACTTCTCAACAGAAACCATATGAGTCAGTAGGAAGTGGCATATTTTCATACTGCTGAAAGAAAAAAACCTGCCATGCAAGAATATTATATGCAGCAAACCTTTATTTCAAATATGGAGAAATAAAGTTTTACTTAAGCTGAGAGACTTTACCACTACCAGCATGTCTTACAAGAAATGCTAGAGGGAGTTCTTCAATCGGAAAAAAAAAAAAAAAAAAAAAAAAAAATTGGAAGTATAAAACCCCCTGAAAAAATTTAGTACATTGACAAACCCAGAATATTCTACTAATTAGAATTATGGTGTACAACCCACTCATAACTAGTATGAAGCCCAAAAGACCAGTCTATGAGAAAACAATTATAGCTGTAACAACCTATTAAGATATATGTGATATAGAAACATGTAAACTGAGACAACATGAAGTCAAAATGTTGAGGGACAGAGATGAAGTTAATGCATATATATTTTTTTCACTTGTTCTTTGTTTCTATTCTTTTATTTGTGATCTAAGATAATTTGTCATAGATTTAAGCTAATTTGTTAATCTTTAAGATACTCTTTGTAGGCCTTATAGAAAACACACACACACACACACACGCACACAAACTATAAAAGATACACTAAAAATAAAAAGGCAACAAATAAAATCTTACTACCAGAGAATATTACTTATCACATAAGACAGTAGTAGGAAAGGAAAAAAGACAGAGTTATAAAACAACAGGAAAATAAGCAACAAAATGTCAATAGTAAGTCCTTACTCATCAATAATAATACTGAATTCAAATGGACTAAATTCTCCAATTAAAAGGCACTGAGTGGCAGAAAGGGTAAAAGCAAAATAAGACCCAACTATATGCTGCCTATAAGAAGCCCACTTTACCTATAAAGACACACACAGACTGAGAGTGAAGAGGCGGAAAAAGATTGGTTTCCATGCAACTGGAAACCAAAAAAGACCAGGAATAACTATTCGTATATCAAATAAAATAAACTACATATCAAAGACTGTAAAAAGATACAAAGAATGCTACTCAATAATGATAAAGGGGTCAATTCAGTGAGAGGATATAACAATTGTAAATATATATGCACCTAACACCAGAGCACCCAAGTACATAAAGCAAGCATTAATAGATCTAAGGGAGAGATAGAGTGCAATACAATAATAGTAAGAGACTTCAACATCCCATTCTCAGTTACAGACATATCACCCAGACAGAAAATCAACAAAGAAATACGAGTTAAACTTCACATATGAACAAAGAAGTCTAACTGACATTTACCGAATATTTCACCCAAAAGCTACAGAATACATATTCTTTTCATCAACACATGAAACATTCTCAAGAATAAACAATCTCTTAGACCACAAAACGAGTCTCAACAAGTAGAAATCATATTAGTATCATTTCTGACCAGTGATAAAACCAGAGATGAGGGGAGAAGCAGAACCTTGGAAATCACACAAACATGTGGAAATTTAAAAACATGCTCCTGGATGACTATTGGTCAAAAAAGATACTAAGAAGGAAGTTCTAAAAAATTTTGAAATGAATGCAAATGGAAATATACCAAAATCTATGGGATACAGCAAAAGCAGTTCACAGAGGAAAGTTTATAGCAATAAATGCCTATATAGAAAAAAGTAAAAATACTTCAAATGAACAACCAAATGATGCACCCTAAGGAAGTAGAAAGCAAGAACAAACCAAACACCTATTAGTAAGAGAAATGAAATAATAAGGATGAGAAGAAATAAATGAGATTGAGACTAAAATAATACACAAGATCAAAATAAAAAGAAGTCAGATTTTTTGAAAAGATTAACAAAGTTAACAAACTCTGAGGTAGACTAACAAAAAATGGGAAGACTGAAATAAATCAGAAATAAAAAACGACACATACCAACTGAGACAACAGAAATACAAAGAATCATTAAAGATTATTATAAATAATTATATGCCAAAAAATGGGAAAACCTAGAGGAAATGGATAAATTCCTGGACATATATAACCACCGAAAATTGAACCACAAAGAAACATAAAATTGCAACAAACCAATAATGAGTAACAATATCAAAGAGAATCCCTGGACCTGATAGCTTCACTGACAAATTCTACCAAATATTTTTAAAAAATTAATGTCATTTATCCTCAGAGTCTTCAAAAATATTGAAGAGAATGGAATACTTCCAAATTCGTTCTACAAGGACAGCATTACTGTGATAACACAATCAGACAAAGACACATCAATAGAGAAAACTGCAGGCCAATATCACTTAGAAACAGAGATGCAAAAATCCTCAACAAAATACTGGCAAATTAAATTCAACATCACATTAAAAAGATCATTCACCATTAACAGAACCAAATCCCAAAACCACATGATCATTTCAATAGATGTTTAAAAAATATTCAGTAAAATTTTTCAACAACAGAAGTGATTAACTGCAGATCATTAATGCTTTTATGTAGTAATGCTATATTTCTCAACAATGGACTTTTCCAAAATGTGTCTCTATTTGTTTCTGAATGACAATAACCAAGAGTTATGGGTTGAATTGTGTCACCCCACAGTTCATATATTGAAGCCCTCACCCCCAGTATCTCACAATGTGTCTGTATCTGGAGATAGAGGCTTTAAACGCGTAATTATGTTAAAATGAGGCCATTAGGGTGAATCCTTATCTAATCTGACTTGTGACTTTATAGAAACAATGAATTCCAGAAAGGAGGTGGAGCAAGATGGCCTAATAGAAGCCTTCACTGATTGTCGACCCCACAGGAACACCAAATTGAACAACTATTCACACAAGAAAACACCTTCAGAACAACCAAAAATCAGATGAGTGATCACCGTACCTGATTTAAACTTCTTATTACTGAAAGAAGAATGGAAGAGGGGTAAGACAGTCTTGAATTGCCAACACTCCCACTCCCACAGTCCCTAGTGGTGGCCACATGGCACAGAGAGAAAATCTGTTTTCTTGGGGGAAGAAGAATGCAGAGACTATAAGACTTTGCTTTGGAACTCACTGCTGTCCTCTCACCCCAGAAAGCAATACCTGGCCAGTGCCTATGGAGGGAGCATTTAGACCAGCCCAAGCCAGTGGGGAATTGTCCATCCCAGATGTCAGAAGATGAATTCAGGCAAGCCCCACCACCTCAGGACAAAGTGTTCTGTGGTCCTAAATAAAATTGAATGACAGTCTAGGCCACAAGAACTGCAATTACCGGGCAAGTCCTGGTGCTATGCTGGGCGCAGAGCCAGTGGACTTGAGAAGCACATGACCTAGTGAAATACCAGCCCGGGTGGCTGAGAGAATGCTTACATCACTCCACACCAACCACAGGAAGTATAACTTGCAGCTCTAGAAGACACTCTTTCCCTCCAGTTGAGGGTAAGAAAGAGAATAAGGAGGACTTCATCTTGAAACTTGGATAGCATCTCAGCTACAGAATAGGGTACTGGGCAGAGTCCTGAGGCCCCTATTCCAGACCCTAGCTCCCAGATGACATTTCTAGGCACCTTGGGCCAAAAGTAAGCCACTGCCTTGAAGGGAAGGACCCAGTTCTGGCAGGATTTACAACCTGCTGACTAAAGAGCCCTTGGGCACTGAATAATCAACAGTGGAACCCAGGTAGTATTTGCTGTGGTCCTTGGGTGAGACTCAGAGAGCTGCTGACTTCAGGTGTAACCCAGCACATCCCCAGCTGTGGTGGCTCTGGGAAGAGACTCCTTCTGCTTGAGTAAAGGAGAGGGGAGAGTAAAGAGGATTCTGTCTTGAAACTTAAGTATGGCTTGGCCACAAGGAAGTAGAGCACCAAGCGGGCTCTTGGGATATTTGATTGAAGGCCTTGGCTCTTAGATGGCAATTCTAGACTTGCCTGGGGCTAAAGGGGAGCCTGGTGTCCTGAAGGGAGAGTCCCAGGCCTGGAAGCATTCACCAAGGCTGACAGAAGAGCCCTTGGGCCTTGAGTGAATATCACCAGCAGCCAGGCAGTACTTGTCCATGGCCCTGGTCCTCTGCTTGCAGAAAGGAGAGAAAGAGTGAAAAGGACATTGACTTATGACGGGGGTGCCAGCTCAGCCACAGAATAGATCACTAAGTGGATTCCTAAGATTTCCAACTCCAGACTCTGGCTCCAAGATAGCTTCTCTGGACTCACCTGGATCCAGGGGTAACTTGCCACTTTGAAAGGAAGGCCACAAGCCTGACTGACTTTGCCATCTGCAGATTGCAGAACCCTACATAATCAGTAGCCAGGGAATGCTTACTGTAGGCTGTGAGCAAGACCCATTATTGTGCTAGCTTCAGTTCTCACACAATGCAGTCCTAGTGGTGGTGGCCACAGGTGTGCTGGTTCCACCTCTCCATCAGCTCCAGGCAGCACATCACAGAGACAGAGAGACAACATTTGTTTGGGAGAAAGTAAGGGAAGATAACAAGGGTCTGTGCCTGGTAATCCACAGAATTCCTCCAGATGTTATCACAGACCATCAATGTCATACTTCGCAGATATGGCTGCAGTGACCAAAAATCTAGACAACAACACCCAAGTCACTTCAAATACCTGGAAAGCCTTCCTTGGAAAAATCGATACAAACAAGCCCAGACTGTCAAGACCAAAATGAATATTTAACTCCTCAATGTGCAGACAGCAATAACATCCACAAACAACAAGACCATTTAGAAAAACATGACCTCACAAGATGAACTAAATAAGGTACCAGGGACCAATCCTGGACAGAAAGCGATATGTATGTGACCTTTCAAAAAGAGAATTCAAAATAGCTGCTTTGAGGAAACTCGACAAAATTCAAGCTAACAGATAGGAGAAATTCAGAATCCTATCAGATAATGTTAACAAATAGATTGAAATAATTAAAAGAAACCAAGCAGAAATTCTGGTGTTGAAAATGCAATTGACATATTGAAGAATGCATCAGAGTCTCTTAGCAGCAGAACTGATTTAAAAAAGAAAAAAGAATTAGTGAGCTAGAGATAGACTATTTGACAATGCATAGTCAGAGGAGACAAAGGAAAAAATAATAAAAAAATAAGGAAGCAAACCTACAAGTCTAGAAAATAGCCTCCAAAGGCCAAATTTAGAGATAATTGGTCTTAAAGAAAAAGTACAGAGATATGAAGTAGAAAGTTTATTCAGAGGGATAATAACAGAGAACTTCCCAAACCTACAAAAAGATGTCAATATTCAGGTACAAGAAAGTTAAAGAATACCAAGCAGACTTAACACAGAGAAGACCACCTAATGGAATTTAATAATCAAACTCCCAAACATCAAGAATAAAGAAAGGACCCTAAAAGCAAGAGGAGAAAAGAACAAAATAACATACAATGAAGCTTCACTATGTCTGGCAGCAGACTTTTCAGTGGAACCCTTACAGGCCAGAACAGAGTGGCATGACATATTTAAACTACTGAAGGAAAACACTTTTGCCCTAGAGTAATATAACCAGTGAAAACACCATTCAAACATCAAGAAGAAATAAAGATGTTTAAACACAAGGAAGAAATATATATACACACACACATATACACATATATATAAATATATATATACATATACATATATATATGCATATACATATATATATACTTCAAACATGAAGGAGAAATAAAGACTTTCTCAAACAAAAGCTGAGAGATTTCATCAACACCAGAGATGATGTACAAGAAATGCTAAAGAAGTTCTCCCACTTGAAAGAAAAGAATACTGATGAGCAATAAAAAATCATCCGAAGGTACAAAACTTGCTGGTAACAGTAAGTACACAGGAAAACACAGAATATGAGGATATTGCAATTGTGATGTACTGAATTCCTTTCTATTGAGTAGAAAGACTAAAAGATGAACTTATCAAAAATAATAACAACAACCACATTTCAAGACATAGTAGAATGAAACATAAATAGAAACAACAAAAAAGCTAAAAAGCAAGGGAATGAAGTTAAAGTGTAGAGTTTCTGTTAGTTTTCTCTTTGCTTGTTTGTAAGTTTGTTTATGCAATGAGGGTTGTCGTCTGTTTAAAATAATGGATTAAAAGATATTATTTGCAAGCCTCATGCTGACCCCAAAGAACATACACTAGATATACAAAAAATACAAAGCAAGAAATTAAAACATATCACCTTAAATAAAAGGAAGATGGGAAGGAAGGAAAGAAGAAAGAAAAGACCACAAAACAATCAGAAAATAAAACCAAATGGCAAGAGTAAGTTCTTACTTATCAATAATAACATTCAATCTAAGTGGACTAAACTCTCTAATCAGAAGACTTAAAGTGGCTGAATGGATAAAATAACAAGACCAGTGATCTGTTTGCTATAAGGAACATACTTCACCTGTAAAGAAACATACAAACTGAAAATAAAGAAATGGAAAAACGTATCCCATGCAAACAGATGCCAGAAAAGAACAAGAGTAGCTATACTTACATCAGACAAAATAGACGTCGAAATGAAAACTGTAAAAAGAGAAAAAGAAGGTAATTTTAGAGTGATAAAGTGGTCAGTTCAGCGAGAGGATATAACAATTGTAAATATATATGCACTCAACACTAGAGCACCTAGATATATAAACCACATATTATTAGTGCTAAAGAGAAAGATAAACCCCAACACAATAATAGCTGTAGACCTCAACACATTACAAATCATCCAAACAGAAAATCAACAAATAAACATAGAACATGATCTGCATGATAGACCAAATGGGTCTAATAGATGTTTACAGAACATTTCATCCAATGACTGTGGAACATTCCTCTTCTCAGCACATGGATCATTCTCAAGGATAGACCATATTTTAGGCAACAAAACATACCTTTAAAACTTCAAAAATACACAATTACATGAGTATCTGCTCTGATCACAATTTAATAAAGCTAGAAAGTCAATAACAAGAGGAAAGTTAGAAACTCTACAAACACATGTAAATTAAGCAATATTCTTCTAAATGACTAGTGGTTCTCTGAAGAAATTAAGAAGAAAATGGAAAAATTCCTTGAAACAAAGAATAATGGAAACATAACATACCAAAATCTAGAGGATACATGGAAGCAGTACCAAGAAGGAAGTTTATAGCTATAAGCACTTATGTCAAAAATGTGCAAAAGTTTCAAATAAACTACGTATGTATGTTAAAATAAACTGTGATGTATCTTAAAGAACTAGGAAAGCAAGAGCAAACTGAACCCAACATTAGTAGAAGAAAAATATAATAAAGATCAGAGCAGAAACAAATGAAACTGAAACAAAGAAAACAATATAAAAGACCAATGAAGCAAAAGTTGTTTTCTCTTTCTTTTTTTCTTTTTTTTTTTTTTTTTTTTTTTTTTTTTTTGGAAAACTAAAC
>NW_016820949.1:177968-191748 GCF_001698545.2 Rhinopithecus bieti | reverse complement strand
TTTTTTTTTTTTTTTTTTTTTTTTTTTTTTTTTTTTTTTTGGAAAAACTAAACAAAATTGACAAACTTTAGCCACAATCACTAAGGAAAAAAGAGAGAAGATCTAAATTTTAAAAACCAGGGATGAAAAAGGAGACATAAATGATACCACAGAAATTAAAAGGATAATGAATGGCCACTATCAGCAACTATATGGCAATACATTGGAAAACCTAGAAGAAATGGATAAATTCCTACACACATATGACCTACCAAGATTGAACCATGAAGAAATCCCAAATCTGAACAGACCAAAAACAAGTAATAAGACAAAAGCCATAGTAAAATTTCTCCCAGCATAAAATCTCAGCACCCAGTGGCTTTGGTGTTGAATTTTACCAAACATTTAAAGAACTTATACCAATCTTACTCAAACTATTAAAAAGAAAATAGAGGAAGGAATACTTCCAAACTCATGCTACTAGGTCAGTGTTACCCTGATACCAAAACCAGACAAAGACACACCAAACAAACAAATAAAAACCTATAGGCCAATATCACTGATGAAAATTGATGCAAAAATCCTCAACAAGCAAATGAAATTCAACAATACATTGAAAAGATCATTCATCTTTTAAGAAGACCAAGTAGGATTTATGCCAGGGATGCAAGGATGGTTCAACATATATAAATCAATCAATGTGAGACATTATATCAAAAGAATAAAGGACAAAAATAATAGGATCATTCCAATTGATGCTGGAAAAGCATTTGATAAAATTCAACATATCTTCATGATAAAAATTCTTAAAAAACTGGGGCTAGAAGGAACAAAATAAAAGCCATATATAATAGGCCCACAGGTACGGTAATATTGAATGGGAAAAACATGAAAGTGTTTTCTTTAAGATCTGGACCACAATAAGGTTGCCCACTTTCACCACTGTTTTTCAACATAGTACTGGAAGTCTCAGCTAGAGCAATCAGACAGGAGAAAGAAAGAAAGGGCATGCAACTTGGAAAGGAATAAGTACAATCACCTTTGTCTGCAGAAGATATAATTTAATAATTGGAAAGGCCTGAAGACTGCACCAAAAAAAAGATGAGCACTAAGAAATTCTGCAAAGTTGCAGGATACAAAATCAACATACAAAAACAGGTAGCACTTTCATATGTCAAAAGTAAACAATCTGAAAAATAAATCAAGAAAGTAATCCCATTAACAATAGCTACAAATAAAATTAAGTATCTAGGAACTAAGTTAATCAAAGAAGTAAAAGGTCTCAATGATGAAAATGAAAATACTGTTAAAAAAATTGAAGAGGACCTAAAATTGGAAAGATATTCTATGCACATAGATTGGAAGAATAAATATTGTTAAACTGTCCATATCACCTAAAGCAATCTATAGGTTCAATGCAATTCCCATCAAAATACCAGTGACATTCTTCACAGAAATAGAAGAAAAATCAAAAAAATTTATATGGAACCACAAAATACCCAAAATGACCAAAATTATCCTGTACAAAAACAACAAAACTGGATAAAGCATACTACCTGACTTCACATTATACTACAATACTACAGTAACCAAAGCAACATGGTACTGGCATAAAAACAAACACATAGACCAATGGAAACAGAATAGACAACACAGAAACAAATTCATACATCTACAGTAAACTCATTTTTCACAAAGTTGCCAAGACTATACATCGGGGAAAAAAATAACCACTTAGTAAATGGTACTGGGAAAAATGAGTATCTATAAGGAGAAGAATCAAATTAGAACCCCACCTCTTGCCACATACAAAAATAGAATCAAAATGGATTATTAAAGACTTGCCAAAAACCTCAAACTATAAAACTACTAAAATAAAACTTTGGGGAAACTCTTCTGAACATTGCACTGGGCAAAAATTTCTTGAGTAGTACCCCGCAAGCCCAGGCCACCAAACCAAAAATGGGCAAATGGGACTACATCAAGCTAAAACGCTTCCACAGCAAAGGAAACGATCAACATAGAGGAGTGTCAACCCACAAAACGGGAAAATATATTTGCAAACTATCCATCTGACAAAGGATTAATAACCAGAATATATAAGGAGCTCAAACAGCTCTATAGGAAAAAATCTAATAATCCGATCAAAATACGGGCAAAGGATTTGAATATACATTTCTCAAAAGAAGACACACAAATGGCAAACAGGTATATCAAAAGGTTCTCAACATCATTGGCCATCAGAGTAATGCAAATCAAAACTACAATGTGATATTGTCTCATCCCAGTTAAAATGGCTTTTATCCAATAGTCAGGCAATAACAAATTCTGGCAAGAATGTGGAGAAAAGGGAGCATTCATACACTGTTAGTGGGAATGTAAATTACTACAACCACTATAGAGAACCGTTTGGAGGTTACCCAAAAACCAAAAATACAATTATCATATGATCCAGCAGTCCCATTGTTAAGTATACCCAAAAGAAAAGAAATCAGCATATTAGAGGGATATCTGCATGCCTATGTTTATTGCAGCACTATTCACAGTAACCAAGATTTGGTAGCAACCTAAGTGTCCATCAACAGATGCACGGATAAAGAAAATGCGGTCCATATAAACAATTCAGTACTATTCAGCCATAAAAACGAATGACATCCAGTCATCTGCAACAATATGGATGGAACTGGAGACCATTACATTAAGTGAAATAAGCCAGACACAGAAAGAGAAACTGTCCGTGTTCTCATTTATTTGTGGGAGTTAAAAATTAAAATAATTGAACTCATGGAGACAGAGAGTAGAAGGATAGATACCAGAGGCTGGGAAAGGTAGTGAAAAGGTGGGGGGTCATGGCAGATAGTCAATGGATACAAAAATATAGTTAGGATAAAAACAGATCTAGTATTTAACAATAATTTATTATAAACTTAAAAATAATTAAAATAATATAACTAGATTGCTTGTAACATAAAGAATAAATGCTTTAGGTGATAGATACCCTATTTACCCTGATATGACTGTTACGCATTGTATGCTTATTTCAAAGTATCCCATGTACCCCAAAAATATATGCACCTACTATGGACCCACAAAAATTAAATAGAAATTTAAAAAATTAATTAATGAGTGAATCTTATGGCATATAAATTACACCTCAATAAAGCTGTTACAAAAATGGGAAAAAAAGAATAAATTTGAATACGCAGAAACACCAAGAATGCGGAAGCACAGAGAAAAGACTACCATTTGCGAGCAAAAAGGCTGCCATCTACAAGCCAAGGAGAGTTGCCCCAGAAGAAACTAAACCTGCCAACACCTTGATTTGGACATCTAGCCTCAAGAACTGTGGGAAAATAAATCTATCTTTTTTAAGCCATCCAGTCTGTGGTGTTTCATTATGGTAGCCTTAGCAAACTAATATACCCAGTTTTTCTGTTTTTTCTTTGTTTTTTTGGGGGGGGTGTTTACCCTTTTATTATAATTCACAATGTGGACGTTTTTCTAATGTGCCCTTTAGTATTTTACTACCTGCCCCTGCTAGATTTCCTCTTTTAAAAACAAGTCTAGCAAAGCTGACCTAGAGCAAGGTAAGTATCTCCATTCTGAAAGACTGAGCTTTCCTAGAACCCCACAATTCAGAATGCTTTCGTGCTAGTTAAATTTAAAGATGGCTGCTAAAACAAGAATTTGCAGGTAGCCATTTAGCAACATTTAAAAGGTAGGCTGGAGTTCATTCAATTTTGTCTTTAGTGCAAGCCCCAAGTCTTTGGCACCTTCTTCATCAGCTTCCAAAGGAAATGTTAGGTTTTGCTGGTTGCTTATTTATTTTGTTTTTATTTATTTATTTATTTTTGAGACTGAGTCTTGCTCTATCGCCGAGGCTGGAATGCAGTGGTGTGATCTTGGCTGGCTGCAACCTCCACTTCTTGGGTTCAAGTGATTCTCGTGCCTCAGCCTCTGAGAAGCTGGGATTACAGGTGTGTGCCACCATGACCAACTAATTTTTCTATTTTTAGTAGAGACGGAGTTTCACTATGTTGGCCAGGATGGTCTCAAACTCCTGACCTCAGGTGATCCATCTGCCTCGGCCTCCCAAAGTGCTGGGATTACAGGCGTGAGCCACAGTACCCAACCTGGTCGCAGATTTATTGATGATCATTTTAGGTTTCACAAATACTACTCTTATCATTGCACAAGATTATGAACAAATATATTGTTTTCTCTAGTCAATTCTTATGTTAAACGTTGGCTTGATACCTTTATCTCCATATAATCGTATTTTTCCCTCTTAATTATAGAGCAAATGAACAATGAGATGGTATGACTCAATTAGATTGCTGCATTACTGAGTGCAGAAAAACTGTTCTGTTCTACCACCTTAGTACCCACGCCATTCCAACATTCATTCACAGTTTATTTGTTCGTAGGTAAATACTGAGAAAGCTAGATTAATTAGAGCTCTTCCCTAGGTATTTTTTTGCAAACTAGACTGAGAAAGAAAATATGTCTTGGTTGAAGGAGTTCAAGTTATGACCCTAACAACCATGTGGCCTGTGCCACCAATTTGGAATAATTACTTTTACAGTGAGAGGGAATAAAGTGGAGAGGAGAAATAATGGCATCCAGCCCACAGGGTTGTAAGATTTAAATGGGAGTATGTACGTAAAGTACTTACCACTATTCGATAGATGCTGGCAAAAACACTTAAAACTAAGAAGGGTCTCAGATTTTAGCCTGCTTGTAAGCCAACAAGCAGCCTGCCACTGTTTCATGAATGCTGGCAGGAAACACAAGACTCTTCAGCTAGAAAAAAGGGGGTTATTACTTGTGGCACAGTGGGCAGCAAGAGCTTCATGTTTACATTGGCCTCTAAGTCTCATGGTCATGACAGAGGCAGGCACAGGTGGATGCTGTAAACACAATGAGTGTGTGTCACAGCTGAGGAATCCAATCTTAGGAATCTCCAGTTGTTTATAATGGGCTGCCTGAAAACCTGCTCAACCTTTGCCCTGGAGGAAGGCATTATCTTTATTATACTTGACAACAAACAAACCTGTCATCTGATCTAGGGGCAAGACCCTGTCTCTATCTTGCAAGGCTATTTCCTATACATACATCCTTGAAAAGACAGTCTGGACAAAACTGTGAATGCCTCTGGTTAAAAGAAGTGCAGGTATGAGAGACCCATGGAGAATTCTCTTTCAATAATAATTAATAGATATTTAGAATTGAGAGCACTCAGATATTTATTGAGCATTAGTAAATAAAGAAACATGGATTTAGAAGCTAAATTGCTAGTAATATTATGTAATCTTCAATTTTTTAATAGATGGAAACCCTTGTCCTGGGTAAGGAAATTAATTTAGTTTTAGCATAGAGAATATGAGTTTTCTATAGGACATACAATGAAAATATTCAATGAAAAACTGGAAATTGATTCAGATGATAGAAAAATATTGAAATCTGGTTATACCAACATTGCGATCATACTTACCAAAAGGTCAACTAGTACTTTCTTTTCCTCATTATAATGATTTTCAAGCTCAGGGGTCAACAAATCAGCCCATAGGTCAAATTCTATTTACTACCTGTTTTTGTATAAAGTTGCATTGAAACACAGCCACACTCCATCCTGAATTTTTTTTTTAAATCTTAGATTCAAGTGATACATGTGTAGGTTTGTTACATGGATATGTTGCATGATGCTGAGGTTTGGGCTTCAGTTGAACACATCACCCAATTAGTGAACATAGTACCCAATAGATAGTTTATCAACTGTTGTCCCCCTCCCTCCCTTTCCTCTTAGGCATCCCTAGTGTCTCTCGTTTCCATCCTTATGGGCACTTACATAGATGCCATGTCTTTTCTATTGTGAATAGCACAACACACCCTTTCATTTATATATTGTCTGTGGCTGCATTCATATTACAATGGTAAGTTTGATAGTAGCAACAGAAATGACTCACCAAGCCAAAAATATTTACTATCTAATTCTTTACAGAAAAAGCTGGCTGCCCTCTGTTCTAAACTCTTACATTTGTGGATCAGCTCATGGAATCAACTTAAGTGTCCATAAAGGATGGATTGGATAAAGAAAATGTGGTACATATGCACCATGGAATACTACACAGACATAAAAAAATTCAGGTCCTTTTCAGCAACATGGATGCAGCTGGAGGTCATTCTCCTAAGTGAATCAACACAGAAACAGAAAATCAAACACTGCATCTTCTCATAAGTGGGAGCTAAAATGTGGGTACACAGGAACATAAAGATGAAAATCATAGACACTGGGGGCTCTAAAAGTGGGGAGGGAAAGAGGAGGACAAGGGTTGAAAAACTACCTATTGGGTATCTGTGTTCACTATTTGGGTGATGGGTTCACTAGAATCCCAAATGCCAGCATTATGCAATACACCCATGTAATAAACCTGCACATGTACCCCTGAATTTGTAATAAAAATGTGTACATCATCAGTCCTTCTCTCCGAAGTTTTATATTATAAAACCATATCCACTTTTTCTCTGAGGCTAATTTGCATTTACCTAGTTGTATTTTCCCCAAGTAATTATGATCCAGAGAAAGAATGAGTTACATGCTATATTAGTGGTATTCATTGCAATGAAATGAAAAAATAGAAATTCGCACGGGAAAATTTTGGAATGTTCTCTCAGAAGATGTGGTTTAAGGAGGGCCTTGAAGGACAGTGAAAACACTGACAAGCAAAACTTCATCATTGGTGAGGAAATTACATGAGTAAAGGATGGGAGTTTGCGGCAAACAAGAATACATAGAAGATCAGGAAACCAACCAAGGTTAGGTCAAAGCAATAGGATACAAACACACTTTTTTTTTTTCATATTGTTTTGTGATTCAAATTCTTTAACTGCTTAAAAGTCCGGGACATGTGTGCATTATGCAGAACGAGAAGGAAAAGTTAGAGTCAGCAAAAAGAAGGCCAAGGTAACCTGCTGTGACAAGCAAAGCAAATGAGAAGCTTGTTTGACAAAAATAGATTCTACAATCCAGTGCCTTTTCCTGATGTTGACAGAGCAGAGTAGATGTGCATAATATGGAGCATTTATCAAGGTGATGTCAAAAGATGCTGCTTCCCGCCTGGGAACTTAGCTAGGATCATGACTTACAAAGGGCAAGGAAAGTCATAGATGCAGAGATCATTGCAAAAAAAAAAATCTGTCATAAAAAGTTTTTATATAGTCTAATTATATAAATTTGGAATACAAATTGAAAAGCTATCTTAAAAGAGGTTGTTCTGAGGTTTTATATCATGTTTGTAAAAGAATTTGAGGTAAAAGTGTCTTCTATTTGCATCAGGCTATGACAAGTCATGATTTCATCAACTCTGTAGTTTACCATAAAAATCCACTTGTATGGTTGTTAAGGGCATTGCAAATTATGTGTTAATATTTAATTCCCTTTTTAAATATTTGTGTGGTTATCTTATACTACTTCCATATGTGGTGGCTATGAATTTCAATCCATAAACTTGAGGGCTCAGGAAATAGCACTTTATTTGCTGTAACTGATTTTATTTCTGATCTGAAGCTGATTTTTCCTCAGTCACTTTTATATTTTCTTCCATCCCCAAGACCAATCCATGGTTCCAGTATCTTCAGTTAATGTCGAGGTATTGTGGGAAGGGCCACTATCTGGACATCAATCATTTTTCTTCACAGACAACTTCAGTTCTGTCAACTCCCTTTAGCTTCCATGCCTTGACTGAGGCCCAGTAATTTTCTCTTTTTTTGAGATCCTGCAAGAAAAGATCTCCCGTGTTGCCCTGGCTGGAGTGCAGTGGTGTGAACACAGCTCACTGGAGCCTTAATCTCCTGGGCTCAAGCTATTCTTCTGCCTCAGGCTCCTGAGTAGCTGGGACCACAGGTACATGCCACCATGCACGACTAATTTTTAAAATGTTTCGTAGAGACAGGGTCTCACTACATTCCCCTGGCTGGTCTCAAACTCCTGGGCTCAAGTGATACTCCCACCTCAGCCTGTCAAAGTGCTGGGATTATAGGTGTGAGCCACCATACCAGCCTCCAGTAATTTTTTTAAAGGCTGTCTTCAATTCTTCTTACTAGTATTACCATGCAGCCAGTTCTTTTTATGATTTTTTAATGTATTCCCTCCACAGAGGCACTTACTAGGAAAGAGAAGATCATCTCTACTCAAGATTTACCATCCTCTTTATCTCATTTTATCTCATTGCTAAGGTAATTTCTTTTATGAGTTTCTGTGTTAGTCAATTTGTGTTACTATGAAGAAACACCCAAGATTGGGCAATTCATAAAAAAAAGAGGTTTATTTCAGCTCACGCTTCTGCAGACTATTAGGAAGCATGATGCTGGCATCTGTTTCTGGTGAGTCCTCAGGAAGCTTACAATCATGGTGGAAGGGGAAGTGGGAGGAGGCACATCACATGGCAAGAGAGAGAGCAGGTAAGTGCCAGGCTATTTTAAATGACTGACTCTCACGTGAATATGTGTGAACTGACAGTGAGAACTCACTCACTACCGGGAGAAGAGCCCCCAAGCCACTTATGAAGGCTCTGCCTTCATGATCCATACATCTCCACCAGGCCTCACCTCCAACACTGGGGATCACATTTCAACATGAGATTTGGAGAAGACACACATCAAAACCATATTAGTCTGTGAGAAAAATGCCCCTTCAAAATGCTCTGGCTAGCTCCTTCTCAATTCCTTTCCTGTGGAAACTCAACTCCTCAGTAGTATGAGTCAGTGACTTTGGAGCTAGGAAGGAACTTGGTCAGCAAAACCAGCATGTTTCACGAGACTGACACCAACAAAGCTCTTCAAATTTTCAAATCAGTTAAAAACAAGAAGATTTAGCAAATAAGTGAGTGAATTCAGAATAATAGATATTGGGTGCCTACTGTTGAATAAAGAAGGTACAAATACTTAAGGGAGAATGGCTGGAGTAAATTTGAGTTATCAGTGTGAACTTATGATTTTCAATATAAATACAGACACATCGATATGTGTGTATGTGAGTTTGTGTATGCACCCACATATTTTTCTAGCTGTCCTGGAAGGAGTCCTGAAAGTAACGGCACACTGGCAGTAATGAACACATACCCAGTCCCCAGATTTTGGGTTCTACATTCATTCTCCAGTAAAAGAAACCTGATTCTTTGAGAAATGGCTGTTTTCAGGTCATGAGTTAGAAAACAAATAAGATCAATCTAGAGCATTCTATCATGGCAGAATGTAAGAAAGCTTATTCAAAGATTAATGGGGACATTTTAAAAGAACAAAAAAAATTGAGTTGAAGGGAACCCACTGATTAAACCTGCAAACATTTTAGCATCAAAATAATGATAATAACATACTGTGACCTCTTGAATAAAGTAGGAATAGAAAATAAGCTCCTGCCTTATAGTAGAATGCCAACTAACAAATGTAGAAGGGATGATGGAATTAGAAAATCAGCACTTGGCAATAATCTTAGTAATCATTGATTCAGAAAAGAATTATCAATGGATGCTAAAATTAGTAGATGACTATTTGATGAGGAACAGGCTATTTACATAGTTTGAAAGTATGTTTCCAGAAATACTTTTATTTACTTGTTATTTAATAAGTTTGAGATACTTATTAATTAACATTAAAATGAAGAAAATCTGACAGATTATTTTTAAACAAATGGTAAATGATATCATCAATAGTCCAAATATTTATGCCTTCTATTAGGATAGAGAAAGAAGAACACTGTATTACTTTTGTGGTATTCCTGCCAAAAACATGCATAACTGAAAATAAATGATAAGAAAACACCACAAAAAATCTGTATCTTTTTAAAAAGTCAAGGCCATGATACATGAAGAAAGATTTCAAAAGTCTGAAGAGGTATGGTCTTTAAATGCAATGTGTACTCCTGAATTGGCTCATAGACCAAAAACGAAATGAAGCAAAGGGAAACAATTTATTTTACTCTATAATAGGCATGATGAGGAAAGCTGGGAAAATCTGAAGTTCTGGAAATTAGACAAAAGTATTGCATTAACATTAATTTTCTTATTTTGTTGGGTGTATTAGGATTATAAAGAATAATTCCTTTGCTTTTAGGAAACAGAAAATTTCGGGAATTTGGGCCGTCATGTCTGCAACTTGTAAACAGCTCAAAACAGTAAAAGAGAGAAAAGAAAAACGTACAATGTTAAAAATTGTGGAATCTGGACAACGGTTGTAGAGTTCTTTGCACTGTTCTTGCAACTATTCTGAAAGTTCAAAATTAAAATGCAACCCAAAAATACTATCGATATATCTTAAAATTCAAACTCTCTTTTACTTCCTCACTGTAATTCTGTTAAGGCCATAAGGGTTTGTAAAATAAATGCCAGAAAAGCTTGCAGACAACTTTTACTTTCTACTCTTCCATGTATCTCTTTCAAACATTTTTTTTTCAAAATTTTGTGAGTATATAGTAGGTATATATATTTATGGGATACATTAGATGTTTTGATACAGGCGTGCAATGTGAAATAAGCACATCATGGAGAATAGAGTATCTATCCCACATGCATTTCTTCTTTGAGTTACAATCTAATTACATTATTTAAGTTATTAAAACATATACAACTAAGTTATTATTGACTATAATCACCGTATTGTGCTATCAAATAGTAGGTCTTATTCATTCTTTCTATTTTTTTGTACCCATTTACCATGCCTTCCCGCAACCTCCAACTACCCTTTTCCCCACCTCTGGTAACCACCCTTCTATTCTCTATGCCCGTGAGTTCAATTAATTTGATTTTTAGATCCCACAAATTAGTGAGAACGTGTGATGTTTGTCTTTCTGTGTCTGGCTTATTTCACTTAACATAATAATCTCCAGTTCCATCCATGCTGTTGCAAATGATCGGATGTCATTTTTTATGGCAGAATACTACTCCATTGTTCATATTTTCCACAATTGGACACTTTGGTTGCTCCCTAATGTTAGTTATTATAAACAGTGCTGCAGTAAACACAGGTGTGCATTTATCTCTTTGATATACTTATTTCCTTTCTTTTGCGTATATACCCAGCAGTGGGATTGCTGGATCATATGGTAGTTGTATTTTTAGTTTTTGAGGAACCTTCAAACTGTTCTCTACAGTGACTATACTAATTTACTTTTCCACCAACAGTATGCAATGGTTCTCTTTTCTCCACATCCTCACCAGCATTTGCTATTTGGTATCTTCTGGATATTAGTATTTCTAAAATGCTTTTGATTTGCATTTCTCTGATGGTCAATGCTGTTAAGCACCTTTTCTTATCTGTTTGCCATTTGTGTGTCTTCTTTTGAGAAATAGCTATTCAAACATTTTGCCCATTTTTTCTTATAGTTGTTTAAGCTCCTTATATATACTGGTTATTAATCCCTAATCAGATGAATAGTTTGCAAATGCTTTTTCTCATCCTGTGAGTTGGCTCTTCCCTTTGTTGCTCATTTTTCTATGCAAAAGCTTTTTAGCTTGATGTGATCTTATTTGTTCATTGTTGCTTTAGTTGCCCGTGCTTGTAGGGTAATACTCAAGGAATTCTTGCTCAGACCAATATCCTGGAGATTTTCCCCAATGTTTCTTTTAGTAGTTTTATAGTTCGAGGTTTTAGATTTAAGTCTTTAATCGATTTTTATTTTATTTTTGTAGATGGACAGAGATAGAGGTCTAGTTTCATTCTTCTGCATATGGATATCCTGTTTACCCAACACTACCTTTGCCCATTTGTAGTGATGTTGTTGTTGTCATTTTTTGCTTATTGACTTAAGTTTCCTAGAGATTCTTGATCTTGATATTAAACCTTTGTCTGATGCATAGTTTGTGAATATCTTCTTCAATTCTGTAGTTGTCTGTTTATTCTGTTGATACTTTTTTTGTTTGTTTGGTTTCTAACTGTGCAAATGCTGCTTAGTTTTATTAGGTTCCACTTGTCAATTTTTGTTATTGTTGCAGTGGCTTTTGGGCACTTAGCCAAAAATTATTTGCCAAGGCTGATGTTGAGAAGAGTATCCCCTAGGTTGTGTTCCATTATTTTTATAGTTTGAGATATTCAATTCAAACGTTGATCTATTTTGCATTAATCTTTATAAATGATGAAAGGTAGGGGTCTAGCTTTATTATTGGGCATATGGTTAGTCAGTTGTCCCAGAACCATTTATTGAATGGGAAGTCCTATCCCCATTGCTTGTTTTTGTCAGCCTTGTTGAATATCAGATGGTTGCAGGTGTCTGACTTTATTTCTGAGTTCTCTACTCTATTTCATGGGCCTATGTGCCTGTTTTTTGTACCATTACCATGCTGCTTTGGTTACTGTAGACTAGTATAGTTTGAAGTCAAATAGTATGCTGCCTCTGGCTTTGTCCTTTTTGCTTAGCATTACTTTGGCTATTTAGACTCTTTGTTGCTTCCATATAAATTTTAGAATAGTTTTTTTCCTAATTCTGCGATGAATGACATTGGTCCTTTGATAGGAATAGTGTTGAATCTGTAAATTTCCTGAGACAGAATGGTCATTTTTACAATACTGATTCTTCCAATCCATGAGCATGGAATGTTTTGCCATTTGTTTATTTCATTTTCTTTGTGACTGTTGTAAATGGGATTGTGTCCTTGATTTCATTCTTAGCCTGGATATTGCTGGTTAATAGAAATGCTACTGATATTTGTACATCGATTTTGCATCCTGAAAGTTTACTACTATTGTTTATCAGTTCTAAAAGTCTTTTGGTAGAGTTCTTTGGATAATCTAGGTATAGAATCATATAAGCAGTGAGGGGAGATAGTTTGACTTTCTCTTTTCCTATTGGATGCCTTTTAATTCTTTCTCTTGCCTGATTGCTCTGAAAAGGACTTCCAGTACTTAGTTGAATAGGAATGGTTGTTCCAGTTCTCAAGGGAAATGATTTGTGTTTTTACCCATTCCGTATAATGTTGGCTGTGTATTTGTCATAAATGGCTCTTATTATTTTGAGACATGTTCCTTTGATTCCTAACCTATTGACAGATTTTATCATGGAGGAATGCTGGATTTTATCAAAAGCTTTTTTTTTTTCATCTATTGAAGAGGTCATAGAGTTTTTGCTTTTAATTCTGTTTATGTGGTGAATCACATTTATTGATATGTGTATGTTGAACCCGCCTTGCATACTAGGAATAAAGCCTACTTGATCATGCTGTATTACGTTTTGATATGCTGCTGGATTTAGTCTGCTAATATTTGGTTGATGATATTTGCATGTATGTTCATAAGAAATATTGGCCTAAAGTTTTCTACTTTTGTTGTGTCTCTGCCAGACTTTAATATCAGGCTGATTTCTAAAAATTAATTTTGTAAAATGCCATGGCAGTTATTTAGCGCTACAACTGCCTGAGGCACCAATACTAGTTGGTCAAACAAAAAGCTGACCAAGAAGAAAACAAACAAAAAAAAATCAGGTAATTATGCAATTAAAAGTACTATAAGCCCTTTGGGTTTGAAGGAACAAGTAAAACTATGTATACTAACAAAATGTTTCTTTTTTTTTTTTTTTTTTTTTTTTTTTTTTTTGGTGAGACAAAGTCTCGCTGTGTCCGCCAGGCTGTAGTGCTGTGGCGCCATCTCGGCTCACTGCAACCTCCGTCTCCCGGGTTCCCGCCATTCTCCTGCCTCAGCCTCCCGAGTAGTTGGGACCACCGGCGCCCGCCACCACACCTGGCTGACTTTTTGTACTTTTAGTAGAGAAGGGGTTTCACCGTGTTAGCCAGGATGTTCTCGATCTGCCGACCTC
>NW_016820949.1:169893-177758 GCF_001698545.2 Rhinopithecus bieti | reverse complement strand
TTTTTGGTGAGACAGAGTCTCGCTGTGTCCGCCAGGCTGTAGTGCTGTGGCGCCATCTCGGCTCACTGCAACCTCCGTCTCCCGGGTTCCCGCCATTCTCCTGCCTCAGCCTCCCGAGTAGTTGGGACCACCGGCGCCCGCCACCACACCTGGCTGACTTTTTGTACTTTTAGTAGAGAAGGGGTTTCACCGTGTTAGCCAGGATGTTCTCGATCTGCCGACCTCGTGATCCGCCCACCTCGGCCTCCCAAAGTGTTGGGATTACAGGTGTGACTTAATCTTAAATGAAGAAAGTCCTAAGGGTTCCACACACGCCTGAAAAGCTATTCGAACTAATCAGTGACTTTAGCTAAATTGCAGGACCAATATACAAAAACCAACTGTATTTATCTAATAGCAGTGAAGACTCCAGATATAAAATTTAAAGAAAAATTTCATTCACAATTGCCTCAGAAAAAAAACAAAATGCTTAAAAATAACTTTAACAAACGTGTTAAGACTTGTACATTGGAAACAACAAACATTGTTGAAATGAAGTAAAGAAGACATAAGTAAATGAAAAGACATTATGTTCATAAATTGAAAGACTTGATGTGGTTAAGATAGCAATATTCCTGAAATTTATCCACAGATTCCACACAATACCTATCCAAATCTTAACTACTTTTCTTTTTGCAGAAATTAACAGGATACCCCTCAAATTTATGTGGCAATGCAAAGGAACTAGAATGGGGAAAGCAATCTTGAAAAAAGAATAAAGTTGGCACACTCATTCTTCCTAGTTTGAAATTCCCTACAAAGTTACAGTAAGCAAGACAGTGTGGTTCTGGCAAAAGGTTGTAAATAAATAATGGAGGCTTTTTGTTGTTGTTGTTTTTTGTTTTGTTTTGTTTTGTTGAGACGGAGTCTTGTTCTGTCACAGAGGCTGGAGTGCAGTGGCACGATCTCAGCTCACTGCAACCTCTGCCTTTGGGGTTCAAACGATTCTTCTGCCTGAGCCTCCCGAGTAGCTGGGACTACAGTTGCATGCCACCATGCCCAGCTAATTTTTGTATTTTTAGTAGAGAGAGGGTTTCATCATTATTTGCCAGACTGGTCTCGAACTCCTGACCTTGTGATCCACCTACCTCAGCCTCCCAAAGTGCTGGAATTACAGGCATGAGCCACCAGGCCCGGCCCTTAATGGAGTATTGAAGAGTGCAATACTCCACTTTCCCCAGTGCATGTTCTTGGCACCTGTGTCAAAAGACAGCTAGATTAAAATGCATAAATTTATATCTAAATTCTTTATTCTGTTCCTGTTTTGCAGCCTAATCTGTGGTTTACCCTGGAGAATGCTTTATGCATTGATGAAAAGAATGTCTATACAGCAGCTGTTCAATAAAATGTTCTGTAAAAGTCTGTTAGGTCTGTTTGTTCTACCATGCAGTTTAAATCCAATGCTTCTTTGTTGATTTACTGTGTGGATGATCTGTCCAATGCTTAGAGTGGGGTGTTGAAGTTTTCAACTAATTTTGCATTGGAGTCTCTTTCTCCCTTTAGATTTAACAATATTTGCTTTATATATCTGGGTGCAGTAGTATAGGGAGCATAAATATTTACAATTGTTATATCCTTTGTGGAATTGATCCCTTTATGTTTATATAATGACTTTCTTTGTTTATGGTTTTTTAATCAATGACTGTTTTCTTTAAGTATAGCTACTCCTGCTCATTCTCGTTTTTGGCTTTCATTTATACAGAATTTTTTTCCCATTCTTTCTCTTTTTGTCTCTATGTGTTTTTACAGGTGAAATAAGCTTCTTGAAGGCAGCATACAGTATAGTCAGGTGGAGAATTAAATCTGTTCACATTCAAGATTATTATCAATAGATGAGGACTTACTCCTGTCATTTTGTTCATCGTTTTCTGGTTGTTTTGTATATCCTTATTTCCTTTCTTTCTCTTTTATTGTTTATCATTGCAGCTGGGTGGTATTCTGTAGTGGTAGTATCTGACTCTTTTCTCATGCTCCTTTGTGAATCTGCTGTACCAGTGAGTTTTATGCTTTTGCACATTTGCATGATGATGATGATTATCTTTTCACTTTCAAACACAGGACTCCCTTGAATGTTTCTTGTATGGCTGATCTAGTGGTGATTAATTTCTTTTCTTTTCTTTTCTTTTCTTTTCTTTTTTTTTTTTTTTGAGATGGAGCCTCACTCTGTTGCCCAGGCTGGAGTGCAGTAGCACCATCTCGGCTCACTGCAAGCTCTGCCTCCCGGGTTCATGCCATTCTCCTGCCTCAGCCTCCCTAGTAGCTGGGACTACAGGCACCCGCCACAACGCCCAGCTAACTTTTTGTACTTTTGGTGGAGACAGGGTTTCACCATGTTAGCCAGGAGGGTCTCAATCTCCTGACCTCGTGATCCATCAGACTCGGCCTCCCAAAGTGCTGGGATTACAGGCATGAGCCACCGCGCCCGGCCTGAATTTCTTGTTTTTGCTTGTTTGGGAAAGACTTCCTTCCTCCCTCATTTCTGAAGAATAGCTTTGCTCAGTATAGTATTTTTGGCTGCCAAACTTTTTTCTTTCAGTACTTTGAATATACCATTTCATTCTCTCCTTGTCAGTAAGATTTTTGCTAAGAAATCGGCTGTTAGTTTAATGGGCATTCCCTTATATGTAACTTGATGTTTTTCTCTTGAAGTTTTCAGAATTCTTTGTCTTTCACTTTTAACAATTTGGCTAACATGTGATTCAAAGAAGGCCTTTTTGGGTTAAACATATTTGGGGACTTTTGAGCTTCCTTGATCTGAATGTCCATATCTCTTTCCAGACTTAGAAAGTTTTCAGCAATTTTTTAAATTAAATCAGTTTTCTATGCCTTCTTAAATCTATTTTCCTTCTGGAAATTCCATAATACAAGTATTTCTTTGCTTAATGCCATTTCATAAATCTTGTAGACTTCTCGACGCTTTTTCATTCTTATATTGATTTTCTCTAAGTGTATCATTTCAAATGACCTATCTTCAGGTTCAGAAATTCTTTCTTCTGTTTGATGAAGTCTGCTGTTAAAGCTCTCTATTGTATGTAAAATTTTTCATCCATTGGATTCTTCAGCTGCAGGATTTCTGTTTGATTCTTCTTTTATGATATCTATGTCATTGATGAATTTCATGTTCATATCATGAAGTGTCTTCCTAGGAATTGTCTGTATTTTCTTGGGTCTCCTTGAGTTTCCTGAATATCATTATTTTGAATTCCTTTTATGACAATTTGTTGATTTCCTTTTTATTGGAATCTAATACTGTGGACTTATTATGTTCTTTGGTTGTGTCATATTTCTTTGCTTTTTCATATTTCTTGTGTTTCTATGTTGCTGTCTATGCATCTGATAGAACAATCACCTTTTTCAGATTTTCTAGAGTGTCTTTTGTAGAGAAACACTTTCATCTGTTGTTGAGTCTTAGAGCACCATTTGGGAAAGGAATGGTGACCCCTGCACATACAGCTGTGTGTAGGGGTAGTCTTTTAGATTCTTTAGCTGCATTCAACATTAGTAATAACTTTGGGTGTGTCAGTGGCCTATGTGGTAGAAATTTGTAGTAACAGCAGTGGTGCCATAGATTGTAAATATCTTCAGAGGTATGGGATTTGGGGGTTTTCTGTACCTCCGCCTGCATTCCATATAATGGAGAGATGTAGATGGGAATATTTCTCTTAGTATTAAATCTAATATGGCCTACAAGGGCTGCCATGGTCCTAGTTCTGGGTGCAGGTACTCAGAGTGGCTGTGGAGCCAGGGCCTAGGCTCAGGGTCTTGTGAATCCGTAGTGGCACCTAAATCTTCAGGTGCAGGTTGGTGTTCTCTGTCAGAGTTGGAGGTAGGTTGCCCACGGCACAAGGATCTGACTCTGATGCACCCTGCAGCAGCTCAGGTCCAGGAGGTATAGTTGTAGTTGTCCAGTATAGGTATAGTATGGATGGCAGAGCACAGACCTGGCCTGACTCTAAGGGAGAAAGAGAGTTCTGTGGGTTTAAGCCTGGAGTGCAGGGTACAGTTGTGATTCAGGAACCTGAGATAATAGGGTTCAGTGGCAACTTGGGTCCCTGCAGATGAGACACCATGTAGTGGTGAATCTAGACCTTAGGATGATGGGGCTCAGCAGTATCCCAGGTTGAGGCCAGGTGCAGCAGCAGCAAGTGCCCTAAAATGACTGAGCATGGCTATTGTTCGAGCCCAGTGGGGGAAGGCAAGAAGCAACACAGCAATGATTGCACTCCATCCTGGGAATAGAGTCACTGCTGTGCTGCTTCTTGCTCCCAGGGGGTGTCTCGGAAGCTCAGATGTTAGGGGGCTAGTCCAGCTTCAGGGAAGCAAGATTCTGTAGTTGTTTGGCCTGTAGCATGGGGTGTCTCAGCTCAGCCTCTACACTGCTTCCCTAGAACGGGTGGTGCTATCTCAGTCCAGCTCTGGCAAGTGCAGCTGCTTAGCTCAGCCAAGGTACTGCTTACCCAGGTGCAATGTGCTACTTCACCTCAGGCCCGGGAAGTGTGCCTGTTCTTGGTGGCCCAGGCCTAGAAATGGGTTTTCAGCCTGACTCCCTATAATGTCAACTATGTAAAACTTAGGAATCTCTAAGCAACGAGTAAGGCAGAAGCATGGAATTCATCATTATTTCATCTTGCTGTCCAACTTTTTAAAATAGTCCCCTCTTAACATCCCATATATAGTATATAAATAGAATACTTTCAGCAATATTACTATTGACATAGTACAGGACAGAATATAATTCTGGAAGACTTTTGTTCTTGTGTTTCCTCACGGAATTTCATAGCTAAAATCCACAGCTTGGGCAAATCTCATAAATTCTTTATCTTCAGTACTGAAAATGCTAGGCAGTTTACGGCAATAATTTTCACAAACTTATTTAAATGTTTAGTCTCCATAGATTCAGAACTGTAAGAAATTAATTTGTATGGAGTGTATTGTTCTCATGTTTAATTAAATATGCTTTGTTAGGACATTCTGCTTATTAATTCATTTTCATAAGCTGTAAAATATGAACAAGTAAGACTTTTCCTTGAAAGATTCCTGTCCTAATTGCTATTCTAATTGAAATTAAACAATTAAAAATCAAACATATTTTAAAATGGTTTAATGCTATAAGTGCTCTTCCCTTATTTTTAATTACTTAAAATTCTTAACCACACTATACGTACAATTTTACACCGATCATTAATTATCGAAGTATTTTACCTTTGAAATAACATTAATACATATCAACTTATTGATGAATTTTCAACATAGAAAACATTTAAGGAAATTTTCCACATCAACTTACATCTAGAATGTTCTTCTATCTATTTATAATGCATATTCAGATATCAAAAATAAAATCAAATAATATAACTTTCTGTGTTTCTGATATTGGATGTGATGATTATCTATGGTATCAAATGCTTATTGGCATCATTATTTATTGGAAATTTTAAACCAAGTGACAGTGTAGTAGGCATTCACTATTCGGTTATCCAATAGCTGAAGCCAAATCCAAGGCTGAGGAGTTATTTGTGGCCAAACACCAAGACCAAAGTTGAACTTTGGCACATACAAAAGAAGGAGCATACGAAACAAAAGTAGAGTATGTCACCAAACATTCTTTGAAAACTTGCCAGGAATTGGCCAGGCCATCCGGACATTCTAGAGAAGGTGTGAATTTTACAGTTTGCTTCAAACGAATACACATCCACACAGAGAGGTATTCTTAATGTTCCTTACTCAAGGTAGCCAGCATCATTACTATTTATTTTCTTGTAAAGCCACAAAAATTTGCAAATAACGTCTGCCTTCTCTTACTAATTCAGTTTCAAGAGACTGCAATGTCTTCAAACTGCCATAGAGATTTTCCAATGTAATATTTTATGTTTTATTCACAGCTTTTAATTTTAAATTTTTGGTTATTAAAATCCACTGGCTCATATGAACTGACCTATCCAAACAGATGCCTGAATAGTGCAACTCCGATTTGCACCCATGGACGTATAGGGAAATCCAAAACTATTGTTATTAGGTTTCCAGAGAGGTGGTAGAAAATGTGAATCTATGTGACTTAAAGGGTCTTGAATATATTTTGGAGAAGATATTTGTATCATGTGTACCTTGATACTTTCAAAGTTAGATACACATTCTTGGCACTAGCACTCGTCTTTCCTAAACTTAACTCCACTTTATGCCCATGTGTCTCTGCAAAATGCAGTATTTCTATTGACATCAAAGCAAATTCTAAACCTTGATGCATTCTGAAGTTGAGGACAGTGACTGGGGGCACTGGGGGCAGAGGGGAGGGTTCAATAGAAATCTATTCTCTTAGGTTTCATCATAAACATATTTTATTTCAAGCACTGTTAATACTTAAAGCAAAGAGAGAAAAATTCCCAGGGTACACTACGTCTTAAACTATTTGAACCACAAAAGTAAACATTCAGGGAACAGATCTATTTAAGTGTTTTGTCAATACCAGCTTTAGTATTGCTACTGGATTTTATAAGATTTTTAAGACTCAGATTTCCTCCTTTTCTAAAGAAGCTTTTGAGCTAAATTTAAGTTATTATCAATTTGAGGACTAGACTATTTTTTTAAGGTCTGACTTACCATTTGAAAAGAGTTTAAGAATTTTAACTTACTCTGTTCCCCCAAGAGTACTCATGTAGATTTTTCTATTCTTCCTTTCAAATCCCACACAAGATATATCCATTGTGCCTGATTGCCAACCAGAACTCTTCCTGCGTTGCCTTAATCTTGTTTCCTTTGGCATAGAGCAGCCCTAAAAAGGATATGAGATGAAGAAAAAAATTCATGAGATTTTACAAAATAAACCCAGGGTTTGTTTTAAAAACAAATACTAAATGTTGTTTCAGGAAAGTCTTGCCATTTTAGTAGAATCTGTAAAGGAAAAACATTTTCGACATCACGCTCACATATTGGGTTAATAGCAGCCTATGCAAACATAATCTTTCTTAGCTTCTTTTTAAGGAAAAAAGAGATATATGCTGATATACATCATATATAAATACACATATACACAAATTATGAGTTTTGTTTAAAGTTACTTAACAAAAGATGAAACACAAACACTGACCAAACATAAATGGATTAAATCAGAGTTTAGAAAATAGTTCCCAGGGATTTCAAGGCCCCCAAAAGAAGTCATGTTAACCTTATCAAAAACAAAATTAACTTCACACGGGTCCACTGATTTTCTCAGCAACTTGGAGTGAAATAAATGACATAGAAAAGTATTTTGAAAGTGGGTCAGATCCGGGAGGCTTATAGGCAGTTGTGTCACATAGCTATATATTTTAGAAACTGCAAATGCATTTATTAGAAAATAAAATCTTAAAATGGAGAATCAAATACTCAGTTACCAGTTCTAATTTTTGCAATAGCCATATGCAGCAGTTTGGCAACTTTCTTCAAACAGACGCATCATTCTGGAACTTTGCATCCTGTCGCATACTGAGTCTACATCATAATAGTCAAGTCTCTTCACACCCAAGAAATGTCTCATTCTGAATCTCCTCCTCTCTGTTCCCCTGCCACTCAGTGTATACCTTTATTATTGTATTTCTCAACCTAAATATTTGATTTAACTCTCCATTTTTTCCACTACACTGCTATCATTTTGAAGGCATAGGTTATGTCTTCTCCATTTTGTATAGCCAGTGCATGACCCATAGCAGTGTGTCTTATTATGAGCCAAATAAACCTCATATATATATCCTTTGTGTTGCCATAGAGGAATACCTGAGGATGGGTAATTTATGTATTTGTATATATACATAAATTAAGATATTATATATTATATAATACAAATATATGAA
>NW_016820949.1:161764-168448 GCF_001698545.2 Rhinopithecus bieti | reverse complement strand
TTTTTTAAGACGGAGTCTCGCTCTGTCGCCCAGGCTGGAGTGTAGTGGCCGGATCCTGGCTCACTGCAAGCTCCGTCTCCCGGGTTCACGCCATTCTCCTGCCTCAGCCTCCCGAGTAGCTGGGACTACAGGCGCCCACCACCTCGCCCGGCTACTTTTTTTTTTGTATTTTTTAGTAGAGACGGGGTTTCACCATGTTAGCCAGGATGGTCTCGATCTCCTGACCTCGTGATCTGCCCGTCTCGGCCTCCCAAAGTGCTGGGATTACAGGCTTGAGCCACCGCGCCCAGCCCAGCAGACAAATCTTCTAATGAATTTAACATGATTTTGTTTGTATGTGTTCTTTCAAAATGCGTGTTTTTAGTGCACATACATTTTTAGTGTGTATAAATTGGGTTTTTAATATACGTATCCTTTTTTATTTTTTATGAACACTACATTTTGAAAATACATCTATGTAGATATTTATATATTTAATACATTGCTCCATAGTATATATCTAATTTTCTACCAGAACCACCTGGAAATATGCACTCTCAAAGCATATGAAAACCAAATAAGTGAGAAGGAAAATCAATTCAGTGTCACCTAATCTTTCACCATAAAGAGTAAAGTGAGTTATATTTAATATACAATATTAATGAAGTGCTTTGAGTGTGCTTACGCTACACATGCTCAGAGCAATCACATGTTTACATTTAGGGATATTACAGGGATTTTACTTGATATACAGCATATAGTCTGCAGTAGAGAAATTATTAAAAATCTGGGAGAATAAATAATAAGAACTAGAGATGAGTTATAGATCAGTAGCAAAGATTACAATAGAAATTTGGGTTTCTTTTTAATCACTGGCAAATAGTAAACCTTTTCTTGGGAAACAAGAAAGTATCATTATTTAAACAAGTTTTATATATCTTCTTTTATAAACTCTTTAATTTCTTCCTTCCTTTAAAAGTTAAGTTTATGGAGCCTGAACTACAGTACAGTCATTTTAATTTAATTTTGATAAGGATCCAGCAGGCTTGCGGTTATGATCCCCACTTTATTGATAAAGAAACTGAGGTGTTAAGAATGTGAAAAAGTCATGGGGCTAACGCAAAGGAGGAATTAATTCAAACCTAGGGTTGGACGAACACAGGCTTTAGTCGGAAATATTTTATTCAAATCCTAAAACGCTGCTACTTATCAATTCTCTGACATTTGGCAAGTTATCTACAATCTCTGTGCCTTGGTTTCTAATCTGTCTAACGAAGTTACTGATGCCTATTTAAAGAATTGCTGTGAGTGTTACAGGGAGTACATAACTGGCACTCGCTCATTGATTTATTTATTCTTACTAAGCCCACATATTTCAGTGCCAAAACAGGATTTGAACCCATGGTTTTGGGTATTAATTCACGATTTGTTCCAGGAGACTAGTTACATCCTTAACTAATCAACATACGATATACAATATACTTATATCCAAAGCATCTGATGTCTAAATTACACTGTGTATCTTTGTCTTACTCTCTCTTCTCAATGCCTATTGGCCATAGTAGTCCTCCTCTACCACCGGAGTAATCTTCCTTCTGGCCCTGTGACTTGATCACGTTACTAATTTTGGCAGGAAAATACCATATTTAAAACCCTTCACCTGTGACTGCTTTTGAAATTCATCTGCTTCTATTGCTTGGGCTCCAGCTTGGGGCAGATCTGGGTTTTAATCCCATCTTCACTTTGACTCATGAATTCACTTACTCCCATGTGTATCTGCATCTTTGTTTCACATTTCCACCTTTCTTTAAGGCCTGTGAAGCCTTTTTCCTTCCCCCTAACATAAACACAGCTTCTTTGAATCTTTGCGCTTTTTTTTTTTTATATAGAGTCTTACTCTGTTGTCCAGGCTGGAGTGCAGTGGTGTAGTCATGGCTCACTGCAGCCTTGACCTCCTGGGCTCAAGCAATCCTCCCACCTCAGCCTCCCATGTAGCTAGGTCTATGGGCATGTGCCACCACACCTGGCTTTCTTTTCTTTTCTTTTCTTTTCTTTTCTTTTCTTTTCTTTTCTTTTCTTTTCTTTTCTTTTCCTTTCTTTTCTTTTCCTTTCTTTTCTTTTTTCTTTTCTTTTCTTTTCTTTCCTTCTTTCTTTCTTTCTTCTTTTGTAGAGAAGGAATCCTGCTTTTTTGCCCAGGCTGGTCTTGAACTCCTGGGTTCAAGCAATCCTCCTACCTCAGCCTCCCAAAGTGCTGGGATTACAGGCATTAGCTACCACACCTAGTGAATCATTGAACTCAGAACAAAGTTTTCTTCTTCTTCTTCTCCTATATGTACATAGAACTTCAAATTGTAGACGTTTGTATTCTTAACTCATTCTCCCTATTAAACTACAGCTTCTTGAAAACAAATTTTCTTACTCATTTCTTGTCACTTAATGCATCATGAGACCTTATGTATGGTTCATACTTAGTAAATATCAAATGAACATAACTAAATTAAAAGCTTGAAAGTTTTCACTTCTGGGTTGCAAGACCTGTGTTTCTTAAACTACTTTGGCCTTCCAGGTAACTTTTATAAAAGCAAAATAAATTATCAAGAAGACGACAAAGAACAGTTGATAAACAAAAGAGTTAAACTTCCAGAAAGCAGTGACAGCGTTCATTTTACTCACAAGCCAAGACAGCTCAACAACACAATTAAAAGCTACTGAAGTAAGTTGGGATTCTTAGTGAAACAACATTACATAATATCTCACAGTGGCTTTAAGTCACCACAGTACAGAGGGTGAAAGCATTTTCCACTTGGAATCTAAGGCAACTTAAAAGGATTATTGATTTTTTCCTCTACTTATAAATGAGACTCACGTATTAGGAGTGAAAGCTGCAGACCCAATGTAATGACCTTTCTACTTGGCTTCTATATCCTAACATAAACAGAGTCACTTTCTGTGGTTAAGAGGATATTAAGCAGTCAATCTTGTAATTATGTGTGTGTGTGACTGCCTGCTCCTTGAGAGGAAAAATTAGTAGCAACATTTTTAATTTTACAAATTTTGGTTCTGTTCACTTAGCGTTAGAAATCTCAATATCTTACCTAATGTAAATGACGAGTTGATGGGTGCAGCACACCAACATGGCACATGCATACATATGTAACAAACCTGCACGTTGTGCACATGAACCCTAGAACTTAAAGTATAACTTAAAAAAAAAAGAAATCTCAATATCTAATGGTGTGTTTTCTCTTCCTGCTCTGGTGTTGAAAAGTCTTGTGTTTACTTAACGCCTCATCACTAATACACAAGTTCGGCTGGAAACAGTCGCTTTATTGAAGACATAAGACCTGGCTTGACCTTGTTTAAGATGTAAGATTTAAAATAAACTTATTTCCTGATGCATTATCATAAGAAGAAAGATTCTAAAATATAAAACACTGGGAAAGCCCATCTTAAAACTGCCCCCAAAACAAAAGCTGTGGGGTTGACAAAGTCATTAAAATCAGATTTTGTTTTGTGTCTGTCAGATTTCAATTTTGTGATTTAATTAGGGATTTTCTGAAAACAAGTCGAGGCTTGATGGATTTCCTGCTCTTTGTTGCTAGTTCCTTTCTCAGGGATTTACAATGACTGTATTTTCTCCAGCTTCTCACTCTTTTGAGTGAACTCTAAATTATTTCTGTGTTTACTTTAAGATTTTCTTTCTTTCTTGAGTATTCAAAGACATCTACCTTCTCTTTTAATGATAGAAAAGTGATGATCTTGGATGATCATCTGCAACTGCTTCACTGTAAGCAAGCAGGAACATTTTGTGATTTGAAAGGTACCAACTAGATCCTTTCTCTGTCTAAAACTGTTACCTCTAACACACACACACACACACACACAGACAGTTGTTATGTCTGAAGTTCTCCCACTGAAGGGTTCCCATCAATTCATTCTAACAAACACAAGTTTCACATACCATGTGAGAGAGTCATCCCTTTAAATACTGAAATTACAAAAAGAATATCTGTAATTTACCCAGCACTACTTATGCATCAAGCACAGAACTAAGTGGTCTATTCATATTTTCTCATTTCATCCTCACATCATCACAATGAGGTAAATATTAGAACCCTCAATTTCCATATGAAAAAAGTGAGGACCAGAGAAGTAAGTGACTTGGCCAAGGTCACAGAGCCTATAAGCGCTAAAATGAGCAGGTTTTTCTGATTTCAAAGATTGAGCTCTACCTGACACTGCTTCTGTGTGAATAAGGAAGTCTCTGTCAAGAGGTTGATAGCCAGAAACAGAAGGAAAGTAATTCTTAAGAGTTTGAAAAGAGCCTTCGATTCTAGCAAGAATTCCATTTTTACAGATAAGAAAACAGGTTCAGGGGATTTTCAAAGTTTCTCAGGCTTATAAACCTAGTGTGTCAGTTACCAATTTGTAATGTCTCAGCTTCAAATCTACTCTCCATTGCCTGGTATCCAGGATAGAAACAGACCCTGGGTATTCGTTTTCTGTAGTTTCCATAGCAAAGTACCACAAGCAGGGCAACTTAAACAACAGGAATTGATTTTCTGTTCTGGAGGCTAGAAGTCTGAGATCAAGGTGTTGGCAGGCTTGGTTTAATTGAGGCCTGTTCAGAGAGGGGCTTCTCAGGAAATGCTGCCAACATGGCACCTCACGGTGGATGACTTTCCCTGGAACTTTTCTGGAATCCCCTTGAGTGTCCTTGCAGTCTTGTGAACATCTCTGCCATACAGTGAGCTACTGCTGCACCGTCTCCAAAGAAATCCAGACTGTCTCAGGATGGGAAGGGGCATCCAGATTTGACTTTTTTTATTCCTTGGATATTGTTTCTTATACCTAGTGGGCAGTGGCTGTTTCCTATACCTGCTATTCTTCTATTTGTTTATTTATTTATTTTTTAGTGGTTTTACTTCTAATCAATCTCCTGTTAGTCCAATACCCTGTTAATAATTTCTTATATTAATTGTTTCTTTTTAAAATTATCTTTAAATTCAAAAAAATCTTTGTGGTTTCTATCTACCAATTAGACCCTAACTAATACAATTGGTAAGTGGCAAATCCAGTACCCAGATAATCCTCTAAAAAAAAGAAAATGCATAGGTGTTATAGAGGTTGAAAAGGAAAATGTAAAACTGTCATTCTTTCCAGAGGATAAGGTCATCTATCTAGAAATGCCAGCAGAATGGAGATGAGGACCATAGATGACAGAAATACAATGGAAAAGAAATTAACAATGAAATTTAAACTGCAGGTCCTTACATAAATTAACAACAATAAATAGCTATAAACTTGGGATTGTAATTAATTTGTGTCTCTGCCAAAATTCTAAAAAGTGTAGAATTTAAGAAAATAAAAGTCTATAGGAATGAATGACATCATCAGAGGGAAGAGGGCTGATAACAATGAGAAACGTAGTAGAGATAGAATAGCCAGCAAAGAGACTGACAAGGAAGGAACAAGAAAAAATGTGGGCATATAATGTGGAATCCTAGTAAAAAGGAATCAACAGAACTGTGACCCATGAGCCAAATCTGACCATCCTCCCACCACACCCTCCAACCTTCCACCCCCACCTGTTTTCGGACAGCTCCTGAGCGAACAATCAGTTTTACGCTAAAACAGAAAAGTTGAATAGTTGCAACCGAGACTGTTGAGCAGCCAAAGTCTAAAATACTATCACCTGGCACTTTATAGGAAAAGTGTAATGACCCTGCTAAAGAAGTGTCTCAAATGCTTTTGTGAGACAGAGGAAAATAAGGACAAAAATATGACCATTTGTTTGCTTGAATTCTGTGTCCTCTGAATGTGAATTTCACATCCCTGAAACTCAGATCAGATATAACCTAAACTTTTTCTCCTTAAAATGGAACTTTACCAACTCTTGAACTCCCATTCTCTAAAATTCAGGATATATTCAGTCTTATTTCATATACTTATCCTACCTAGGGATAATCTAAATTCCAGGCAGCTTACTTATCCCTCTAAAATTGAGGAGCAGGTCAGCCTGGTCTACAGCAATCCTCCATCATCTACTGACCTCTATCAAGATGTACATTCTCACCAATCTTTGATGCTTGGCACTGATCTCTGGTGTATTATCTACCCTTTGATCACCAGGCTGATGCCAGCCATACGCTGTCTTCCTCACACCAACGATGCCAGGTGAAGTCTTCAGCTTACCCACCATTCCTTTTTCACTGCTCTCACTTGAACTCTAGGAAACTTGCTGGGCTTTTTCATGTACCATACTGGAGGGGCAGAAATCTGTGAGAGCTAACCCCTCTACTGACATCCTTCTATTCAACCAGCTTCTCTGGGGGCTTGGGTTCACACCAGGCCACCCCAAGAAAGGAAGGCACAAGGGTTGTTCAGCCCAAACTTATCAGAAACAGAGAGAACGTGGGTCTATGATTTTTGAACTTGCTTAGAGACATTCTCCAAGGTCTGACTCTTCATTTTCTCTCACAAATCTGAAGCTTTTCCCAATTTTAACAATTCTTTCAATGGAAGAAAAACTAATTCTTACAACACTTTTATTTTTTAAATTATCTTTAATATATCAGAATAAGTAATGAGTGAGGCGATATCATGGCATATTTCATATGTATTAAAAATTAATAAAGGAATCTTATTAAAAATTTAATGCCCATAAATTTTACAACTTAGATAAAATAGATAATTTCCTTAAAA
>NW_016820949.1:142353-161194 GCF_001698545.2 Rhinopithecus bieti | reverse complement strand
CATGACCAAGCTGAGTTTTCTCATAAATGCAAGGTTGGCTTTATATCTTCAGAAAAAATCAATGTATTAAAAGACTTAAAAAATAAAAGCCATGTGACCATCTCAATAAACGCAAAAAAAAAAAAAAAAAAAAAAAAAAAAAAAAAAAAAAAAAAAAAGCCTTTGACAAATTCTAACACCCATTTCTGACAAAAATGAATAAAACCCTCCATATCAGAATGAAACTGAACTTTCTCAAACCGCTAAAAAGCATCCACAAAAAAAGTGGAGCTAAGATCATATTTAATTGTATAAGTTAAAGTAAGAGCAGAATGTGAATTGTGCTGATGTCAGGTTAAACACCGATACTTTCTCCTGCAGGCCAGAGATGGCCTATTGGTTTTATTTCAAATGCCAAATCTAGTAAACTACATTGACAAGACTTCTGAGACTACATTCAACCTTTGCAAGAAATAGAGTTTTAAGATAAGGGCAATATGAAATAGTACGTGCATGTTATCTTTGCTGCGAACAATAGGAAATTACTGACAGTACAGGAGCCGCATCAATAGAGAAAACAATAGAATCTCAAACTTGAAGGGACATAAAAATTTAAACTTGTGTTCTATTTTTATTTTTATTTTTTTATTGCACTTTAAGTTCTGGGATACATGTGCAGAACCTGCAGGTTTGTTACATAGGTATACATGTGCCATGGTGGTTTGCTGCACCTATCAACCCATCATCTAGGTTTTAAACCCCATATGCATTAGGTATTTCTCCTAATGCTCTCCCTCCCCTTGTCCCCCATCCCCTAACAGGCCCCAGTGTGTGATGTTCCTCTCCCGGTGCCCATGTGTTCTCATTGTGCAACTCCCACTAATGAGTGAGAACATATGGTGTCAAACTTGTATTTTAAAAAGAACATACTGATGAGGGGGTGCAGAATAATTCATATAAGAGACTAAATATGAAGCTATTATGCTTGCAATAATGAGGTGCCTTTCCAAGATTTAGAAAAAGTATAGACTACTTATGCCTACAAAGATAAGAAAGAAAATAATATGAACCATATTAAAGAGGCCAAATAATTCTTACACTAAAGCTCTAAAAGAACTCAATGAGGGCTTGGTCATAGATAAAGAAATAATTTATTAATCAAAAGGAAGATGACAATTGTTACGATTATTGAAAGTGAAACATCAGTAAAGAAATACCAGTTGGTCTATAGCACTCTTCAATGGAAAGGATGTGCTGAACCATAAAAGGAATTGTCTGGTACTCACTGCCACTATGATGCTAAGGTGATATGACTTCATTAGACTTCCATAGCTCCATAAGACTAGTCATTAAAATCATCTGATCAACATCCCTTACTCTGATTCTATTCCTACCATCAACTTCCTGGTTATCTTTTGGTTTGCATGCGATTTACCTTTAAAGAAAGTATACTGATCACGGAACTCTGCTCTCTGGTTCAATTTGTTTTGTATTATTAATTTCAAAATTAGCATTACATTTTATATATGCATCTATTATGACTCAGGCACTTAAGTTTCAGCACCCTCTAAGTTCTACATATATTAATTCCCACGTTTCCAAGACCCATCCAATGCTGAATTGTAATGACTAAACGAAGTTACCACTATTATGGAAATATATAGCTCTGTCTCACTGCTTACCTCCAAATTGTAACAAATAGCATAATACATATTTGTTTTGTTGTAGTATAAAGGTGGAATATATATATATATATATATATGTATGAATGTATGTGTAGTAAAGATCTTAAAACTAATTCCTTCCTGTTTACCCAAACCCAGGTAAAATTATGTTGTGGAACACGATAAGAATAATGCAGTTATTGTTTTTTTTAAAAAAAATCTATCATATACTTTTGAATTTTAGAGCTAAATTGGCTAAAAAGATAAGAAGACATTGCCTAGAAATCTGATGATCTAATGTGACATATTTCACTCTTCTCCCCCTTCTGGTATTGAATAATGAAAATACAAAATGTTACCAAAATAGCTACCTTACTTGAATATAATTGTCCATGCTGCATTAATTTTAATTAATTAATTTTGATAGGCAAGCATTGTGATATCTTTCTGCAAAATATTAGACATTTAAACTATATTCTCCTTTAATCAGCTTATTATATTAAGAAAAGAAAAAAGTTATTTTGGCAACTTCAGCCTTCATTGGCTTTCTTTTTTCCTGATTTCCTTGAAGACTTTAAGGGCATGTTCTCATTAGGTCTTCCACATATTTGCCCATTTTTCATTTTTTGAAATTAAAAAATATATATATGAATGATATCAGGCATGCTTTTGGCACTTCTACATTTTAAAGCTTACAAATGGAGTTCAAGATAACAAACTGCCAAAGACTGTAGGGAAAACAGAGAGCAAACACTGAGTGTGCCAAGCAAGTTGTTTGCCATCAGTCATATTGACATAATGTGCCTACACTGAGAGAGACATAACAGCATCCTGCTAGATAATTCTAGGGCAAGGGAGTGAAAGCTTAATAGAACAATTAGTGGGTTTTCTTTTTTTACCTATTTAAAGAATGATTACAAAATGACATCTTAGTTTGGACTGCTGATTGACATTGCCTCATTTACAGTCAAGAATTTTTAGCACAACACCTGAGAAAGAGATATGGACATAACCAGACCAGTATTGTGTTTTTATGTGACCCAGGCAATAATCTTGAAACAATAGAAAGATAACAAATTGAAAACTGGCATATTTTATATAAAATATAATTTTACCCTCAAGAAATTTACAATAAAATATAAAATTTGAAAATATGAATTTAAGGAAATCTATGCACATTCTTTTTCTCTTGTCAATAAATTTACATATATTAACTAACTTAAAAGAGTTCTGAGAAATAAGCAAAAGACGAAAACTAACAAAACTTTCTTATTTCCTATTTTGAGGGAAAAAGTATTCATCTGAAAGACTTAGTTTGGTAGTGGTAGACAGTTGCGATATTATTTTAGAACTTGCCTGATGGGCTGGAGATATTACATAAGAGTATCTACGTCATAGGACCAGGAAAACACACATTCTTTGATTCATTCAGCTAGTTAGCCCCTCTAGTATGGAGTACAAGTTTAGGGTGAACAAAAATACACATACAGAAATTATGTCATAACATAATAAAATAAGATGTACTAAAAAATAATGAATGTTATATGGCTGAAATGCCCTTCATTTAATTCCCAGACTGATTATTAAGATATTCAACTGACCAGTTTAAAACCAGACAGCTAAAAATTCTACCTAGATGTGTTGTGCACTGCAAACCCATCATGCTGAAAATTAGATTCACTATATATTCATCTAAAAATTATTTTTAGAACATACTGTGTTCAAGGCAGCATGACTTTTCCTTCTCCTTATTTCTGCTCCCATATTCAGAAAACATCACATATGAAAGTAGACCAAAGACTAAATATTACTGGCTACTACATACACCAAAATCAGTTTTTATCAAGTATTTGTACTTCTTCATAAGTATGGACATTATTCAGCAAATAATTGCACAAAATATCCTATTAACTTGGCCAGTTGCCTTTGGTTCCCTCTATACCTTCTTGTTTCAGAAACTTCCCGTCTCAGTTTGGTACAACATCCACAGGTCCCTGTCTGTGGAATCTCTACGGTGGATCTCCATTAGGGTCAGGATTTTTGTTGGCTTTAGTAAAATCAAACGCATATAACTATCATTCTTAGAGAGTGTAGAATTTTGTTTCTATCATAAAATGTTTTCTTATGATTGATGATATACCAGAAATATCACTGCTTTACAATACATACCTCTAGAAATAGTGAGGGTATTTCAAAATTTTGGTTTACACCCCAAAAAGACAGTAAGAGAATAAAAGATGTGTCAACTGATGAATCCAGTGAATAATCTCTAAATGGAGCTCTCTCATTCTTTTCTTACTACTATACCCTCTTTTATAATTTCCTGTCTCTGAACAAGCATGTAAATGTGTATTCACAAGTGCACAAACAGAGAAAGTTACATAAATCACCTTTTTTATTTTTTTTTTTTATTACAACCTGAAATGGTTTCCTCCTCTTAAGGGTCCTATCAGATACTTGACACTATTAAATGATGTGGGCTTCTTTTTCTATTTTAGTTTTCTTTTACGTTTACTTGCTATGTAACAATAAATATTTAGGGCCATACTGACCAAGATTGATTTAAGGGAAAAAAAAGAGGGAAAGGAAAATAAAATGTTAGCTCTGTTTGTGGTATTCACTTAATCTTTTTCAAAATGAATTCCATAGTATTGAAAAATAAGAAAAAAATTATCGTACCTGGCAAGGTCGAATTTATTATAAACTATATTTGTTCATTTTGCAAGTCAGTTTTTGCTAAAAGATGAAATTTATAATCCTCAGAAATCTATGAACACAGATCATAATATTGGCAAAAATAATTCTCTAAAAATATTTGATATGTTTATAATTGGTATAACATTATAATTATAATGTCTTCGGGAAATTACTTAAGCACTGGATAACATAAAGTTGTTTTTATCTATCTCTAATAACAGTATTTCTAATTTGTAACTACTTATATAAGGCATGATGGCACTAGTAAAAGAGTAAAGTATCAAATAGGAATACTATATTATTTAGGGTAAGGTAAGGTAAAGTAATAAATAAAATCAAAATTTTAGCAGCTTGATACAATTGAAGTTTATTTCTCAGTCATAAGTATGTGCTCTTGGTTGGTGGAGACTCTTCCTCACACTATAATTTAGGTACTCAAACTTTTCTTTTTTTTTTTTTTTTTTTTTTTTTTTGAGACGGAGTCTCGCTCTGTCGCCCAGGCTGGAGTGCAGTGGCGCGATCTCGGCTCACTGCAAGCTCCGCCTCCCGGGTTTACGCCATTCTCCTGCCTCAGCCTCCCGAGTAGCTCGGACTACAGGCTCCCGCCACCTCGCCCGTCTAGTTTTTTTGTATTTTTTAGTAGAGACGGGGTTTCACCGTGTAGGCCAGGATGGACTCGATCTCCTGACCTCGTGATCCACCCGTCTCGGCCTCCCAAAGTGCTGGGATTACAGGCTTGAGCCACCGCGCCCGGCCCCAAACTTTTTCTAAACTGTGCCTCTGCTCTGTCCTAAAGGCTTCAACATTATTACCTGGCTCTAAGTGTATGAGACAAGCACCATTGCTTCTTAAAAGTCTTACCTAGAAATCGAACACATCACTTCCTCTCACATTTCAGAATTATTTACAAGATCATACCTAGCTTCAAGGGAAACAAGAGATAAAATTCCACTGGGAACAGCCATCATGCTAAACCATGAAAATGTGCATAATTTTTGGTAGACAAACCTTTAACCCCATTATGTTCAGATAAGCCCAACGTATTCAAACAAGAAATATGATTTTTGAATAAGACACTAAAAATTTAGTAGAAGCCATAAAATCTGTTGGAAAACATGTGTTAATACATCTCTGTGGCATACTTGTTTTATTTCTTATATTTCTTAAATTGTTTAAAATTACTTTTTTGTTCACCAAGTGCATCAATTTATTCATTTTAGTACTGAACAAACAAAAATATTGCATAAATGTATAATAATGCAACAATGTAACCCTGATTCATTTAGTTTCCTAATCATAATTTCAAGAACATATCTACAGAAACAAATACATATCTACATTTGTTCCCAGCTCTTTTTTTATATGAAATTCCAGTAGATGTCTATGATCCTGACCAAGTGAATACTGACATTAAAAATCAAGATGGATTACCCATAAATTTTTCACATTTATCTACTACTTATAAACAGGTAATTTTGGTTGCCTGTGCTTGTGGGGTATTGCTCAAGAAATGTTTTCCCAAACCAATATCCTGTAGATTTTCCCTGATGTTTTCTTGTAGTAGTTTCACAGTTTGAGGTCTTAGATGTAAGTCTTTAATCCATTTTGACTTGATTTTTGTGTATGGTGAGAGATAGGGGTCCAGTTTCATTCTTCAGCATATGGATATTCAGTTTTTCCAGCACCATTTATTTAAAAGACTCTGCTTTCCTTAGTATGTTCTTGGCATCATGTCAAAAGTGAGTTCACTTTAGGTGTGTGGATTTATTTCTGGGTTCTCTATTCTGTTCCATTGGTCTATGTGTCTGTTTTTATGCCAACACCATGCTGTTTTGCTTACCACAACTCTGTAGCAAGATCTGAAGTCAAGTAATGTGTTTGCTCCAGTTTTGTTCTTTTTGTTTAAGACAGCTTTGGCTATTCTGAGTCTTTTGTGGCTCTATATAAATTATAGGATTTTTAAAAAATTCTTTGCAGAATAATATTAGTATTTTGGGATAGGGATTGCATTGAATCTGTACATTGCTTTGGGTAGTACAGACATTTTAACAATATTGAGTCTTCCAATACATGAACATGGAATATTTTTCCAATTCTTCCATTAGTGTTTTATAGTTTTCATTATAGTGATCTTTCCATTCTCTGGGTAATTCCTAGGTATTTATTTTATGCATGGCTGTTATAGATGTCATTACTTTTTAATTTGTTTTTCACATTACTCACTGTAGGCATATAGAAATGCCACTGAGCTTTGTATGTTGATTTTTGTATCCTGCAACTTCACTGACTTTGTTTATCAGTTCTAACAGTTTTCTTATAGAGTCTTTAGGTTTTCCTAATTATAAGATCATATCATGAGCAAACAAGGTTAATTTGATGTCTTTCTTTCCAATTTGGATGCCCTTTATATCATTCCCTTGTCTGATTGCTCTAGCCAGGACTTCCAGTAGTATGTTGAATAACCGTGGTGAAAGTGGGCATCCTTGTCATTTTCCAGATCTCAGAGGAAAAGCTTTGTTTTTTTTTTCCCATTTAGTATGATAATACCTGTGGGTCTGTTGTATACGGTTCTTAATGTATTGAGGTATCTTCCTTCTGTTCCCAGTTTTTTGAGGGTTATTATCATGAAGGGATGCTAAATTTTATCAAATGCCTTTTCAGAGACAATGGAAATAATCATAAGGTTTTTGTCCTTCATTCTGTTGATATGATGTATCATGTTGATTGATTTGCATATGTTGAAGCATCCTTGCATCCCAGGGATAAATCCTAGTTGGTCAGGATGAATGTCCTTTATAATGTATTGTGGAATGAGTTTGCTAGTATTTTGTTGAAGATTCTTGCATCAATATTCATCAGAGATACTGGTCTGCAATTTTCATTTTTTGATGTGTCTTTGGTTTTGGTATCAGGGTAACACTGGCCTCATAGAATATGTTTGAAAGTATTCTCTCATCCTCTATTTTTTGGAATAGTTTGAGTAGGATTGGTATTAGTTCTTTAAGTGTTTGGTAGAATTTGACAGTGGGGCCATCAGGTTCTTTACTGGGAGACTTTTTATTACAGCTTCGGTCTCATTACTTGTTATTGGTATTTTCATGGTTTGGATTTCTTCCTGGTTCAATCTTGGTAGGTTATATGTATCTAGAAATTTATTTCTTTTAGATTTTCCAATTTATTGGCATATAGTTGCATGTAGTACCCATTAATGAGCCTTTGAAGTTCTGCATTATCAGCTGTCTCCTTCTTCATTTCTGATTTTATTGATATGGATCTCCTCTTTTTTTTTTCTTATTCTGGCTAAAAGTTTATAATTTTGTGTAATTTTTTTTTAAATCAACTTTTTGTTTCATTGACCTTTTGTGTTTTTAATTTCAGTGTCACTTATTTCTGCTCTGATCTTTATTATTTCTTTTCTACTACTAATTTTGGGTTTGGTCTGCTCTTGCTTTTCTAGTTCTTTAGGATGCAATGTAGATTGTTCATTTGAAGTTTTTCCTCCTCTTTGATGTAGGCACTTACAGTTATAAATTTCCCTCTTAGTACTGATTTTACTGTATCCCATAGGTTTTTGTATGTTGTGTTTACATTATCATTTGTTTCAAGAAATTTTTCAATTTCCTTCTAATTTCTTCATCAACCCACTGACCATTCAAGAGCATATTGTTTGATTTTCCATGTGTTTGTACAGTTTCCAAAATCCCTCTTTTTATTATGTTCTCATTTTATTTCGTTGTGGTTAGAGAAGATATTGATATTATTTCAAAGGTTTTAATGTTAAGATTTGTTTTGTGACTTAACATATGGTCAATTCTGGAGAACGATTCATGTGCTGAGGAAAAAATTGTGAATTCCGTAGTTCTTAGATAAAGTGTTCTTTAATCTATTAGATGCATTTGGTCTACAGTGCAGATTATATCTAATGTTTCTTTGTTGATTTTCTGTCTAGAAAATCTGTCCAATGCTGAAAGTGAGGTGTTGAAATCTCCAGCTATTACTTTATTGGGGCTGATCTATCTCTTTAGCTCTAATAATATTTCCTTTATATATATTGGTGGTCTAGTGTTGGGTGCATACACTGTATTTAAAATTATATATTTAAAATAAAATTTAAAGATATATATTTAAAATTGTCATATCCTTTCGCTGAATTGATTTCTTTATTATTATATAGTGACCTTCTTTGACTCTTCTTATAGTTTTTGTCTTGAAGTCTATTTTGTCTGATATAAGTATAGCTACTGCTACATTTTTGGTTTTTGCTGGCATGGAATATCTTTTTTCATCCCTTTATTTTCATTCTATGTGTGTCTTTATAAGTGAAGTATGTTTCTTGTAGGCAACAGATCGATTGACTTTGTTTTTTTTCAACTATGCAGCCATCTTAGGTCTTTTGATTGGAGAGTTTAGTCTATTTACATTTAAAGTCGTTATTGATAAGTAAGAGCTTACTCCTGCCATTTTGTTATTCATTTTTTCTTTTTTTTTAGTTGCCTTCTCTTCCTTCTTTCTTTTCTTCCTGTCTTCCTTTAGTGTAGACGGTTTGATTTAGTTCCTTTATTTTCATTTTTTATGTCTCGATTGTATGTTTTTTGGTTTACGGTTGCCATGAGGTTTGCAAATACTGCCTTATGGCCCTTTATTTTAACCCAATAACAACTTAACACTACATAAACAAACAAAAGAAAAGTAATAAAACTCTACTCTTAACTTTGTCCCCTACTTTTAACTTTTGTTATTTCTACTTTTATCATACTGCCTGTGCCTCAAAAGTTGTTGTAGTAATTATTTTGATTAGTTCACTGTTTATTCTTTTTACTTAGGATAAGAGTGGTTTACACACCACAGTTACAGCATTATCATATTCTGTGTTGTTCTATGTACTTACTATTACCAATGAGTTTTCCACCTTTAGATGATTTCTTATCACTTATTAATATTAAACAAGTAATTTCAATATCTCTAACTGATCTGCAATAATTCACCCAAACTCCAGATGAATTTCCAGCTGATTAGTTCAATTTTTAACACTGACACTGTTCACTCCAAATTAACACATCCAAACCAAACTGGATCTTTTTCCCCTTCAAACATAAAATTTGATGGTCTTCAGATATTTTGGTGAATGATGCACTCATTTGTTAATCAAATAAAATTTTGCCTGGAGCTCATGTGAGAGGTGTCAACTCTTTGTCAACAGACTCTAAAAGAGGGTCATTTTGGTAAAACAGACACACACAATGACCAATAAAAAGCAATGCTGCTACCTATCCTAATCAAAATAGCCTTGCATGCATGATTGTTAAACAGTCAAAAAGGGTGACCAAACATTGAAAGAGATTCAACAGGTAGGAGGAGATGAAAAATGAATAAATCAAACCGATTTTAAATAAAACACAATAATTCAAGTAGAGAAGATTATTTTATTTCAAATCCATGATTATGTCAAGTAAATAAAAGAATGTTGACTTCATAAAAGAGACTGCTGGAGACATAAAAGAGTAAGAAATCAAATAGTTCATAGAAACTATTAATAAAAAATTAATTTCCATTATATCACCAAATGAGTATTTCTCAGTCTAAAGTCCTATCTTAGGATTTCAGAGATAATACAGGATACCCATCTAGATTGGAACTTCAGATGCCTAATGAGTACTGTTTTAGTCTAAGTATGACCCAAATATTGCATGGAATATGCCTATGAAAGGTAATTCGTTGACAAGGAAAGGACAAAGTAATTTGTTGCTTCTCTGGAATTCAGATTTGACTGGGTGCCCTGTATTTGTATTTGCTAAATCTGACAGCCTTATCTATTATACAGTTAGTGAGTGGAGATTAGATAATACACAAAGAGATCACAAAGAAACTATAAAGTAAGTTTGTATTATTTTTCTCTTAAAAAATATAATTTCCAGTTAAAATGAAAATCACTAAATACAAAAAAATGCATGACTAAAGACCTATGTAGGAGTCTAAAAGACAGTGTCTAGAAATTCTCTTATAAATTAGATCAAAAAAGATAAAGAGGAAAAGCATGAGGGAAAATTCACGGGATATATAAAGATTAGATTCAAAAAGCTAACATCTATACAATAAGAGTTCTGGAGGGAAAAACAAGGACAATGCAGAGGAGGAGGGAATTTTCAGAATACCATGTCTGAATTTTACGTAACAAAAAGTTAATAGAAATTTTCTAAAATTGGAATTCCTAATAAAATATTTTAAGGTGAGATAGAAAACCAAAATGAATTTATAATAACAATTACCAAAGTGGCAGAGAAAACAGAAGGGAAGAAGAAAAAAATATGCTAAAATCATTATTTTCAAATGGAGGAGAATAACCTGACTCAAGATAGATGTATTTATTATTTAGACCTGTAGTGATATATTTAGCCCCGATTTCTCAAAACAAAGCTTCAGGTTAAGGCTTGAATGAAGGTAGTTTATTTGGGAAGTGAATTCACTAATCAGGAATGAAATAATTAGTGAGTGAGACAGGGAAGGAAGAAAAGCAAATGTAAGAACGGGTTGTTAAGTTGGCTACCATAACAGGTGACTAAAACTCAATTCTAATGTATTTTCTGAGGAGCATTAGGAAAATTATTTTGCATTAATCTCCCAGGAAATGAAAGAGGAAAAACTTAGCCATACATTTCATGTCCCGTTGGTTAAAGCCAATAATGTGTTCTATCTAATGTCAACACAATCAAAACTGTGATCAGAAGCAAAAGACTTAACACAAACCTGAGGCAAGTGAATGTGTAGAGTTGTCTTTTCCATGTGAAAGCAAGTTGCATTTAATCATCTGTATTGATTGGCATTAAGAAGATTACATTCACCAAATCAATAGCCATATCTGAAGTGCTTAAAGTTGTGTCTATATTTTCCAGTCTGCCAAGGCTAGACATTTATTATTTCTCAGCTACACTTAAAATTAGATGCTGGGCCTCATTTTTATAACAGAAAGTCTGGAAATGTCGGAGATAAGAATCTCCTCAGAAGCTGCCACAGAGCCCCTCTGGTTTTAACAGTATGCCTTAAATTGATCATTAGCTACAAATAGTCATTTTCTTTTTATCAGTGCATCATAACAGTTAATAATAGCCAGACAACTCCACTATTCCTAAAACTGCTATTTTTTTCCTTCCATTCAAGTGCAACAATTTCTGCATAACCCAACGTTTTCTCTTCTCCCATTCCTTCATTCAAATTCATCACGTGTCTGATGCTTGATTTTATGTAACAACTTGGCTGGGCCAAGATGCCCTGATATATGACCAAACATTATGCTGGATGTTTCCACCAGGGTGTTTTTGGATGAGATTAACATTGAAATCAGTGAACTTTGAGTAAACTAGGTTGCCTTCCCTGATGTGGGGTGGGGGTCAGGGGGACAGAATTTCATCCAATCTGTGCGCTCCTGTATAGAACAAAAGACTGCCCTTGACTGACAATAAGGAATTCTACCACTAGAGGCCTTCGAACTTGAACTGCAACATTGACTTTTCCTGGGTTGTCTCTAGTCTACCAGCCCACCCTGTAGATTTTGGACTTACCAGCTTCTATAATCGTATCAGCCAATTCTTACAACACATAATAAATTGTATAAATCTATATATGTATATATACATATATACAAAAGAAGGACTATGTGTTTGTGTATGTGTGCACATACATTTATTATATACATATACATGTATTATATATCCTATATATAATACATCTATAGGTACATATCAATATTTTACTCCACTTATTTAATATGCATTTTTTATCAAAGTCTTCTTTGTAATTCCTATGATCTCAGCTTTCAGAATTTCCTTTTCTAGCATTCAGCATGTTGGTAGTAATAGATTAGAACTTTGATCATATTCACATAATCTAAAATTCATTTACTTTAAAATCTTTAGAATCTTATTTTATTTTATAAATATTTTTCAATAGTCAAAGAGCAGCATTGAAATCTCAACAAAGATTCCACTATCCCAGTGGGAATAAACCTCTATTTTACAAGCTATAGCTATCTGAGTCAAAGTAATTTTCTATATTATGTCCCTTTATAAGTAATTACATTATTTTTACACTGTTCATCCAATATTAGAGAAAATACTTGAACTCTGCTGCCTGAACATTACTCTAGGCACGATCCAAGAGAAAATGTAATCATAATATCGACAGCTCTGTTTAAACTCCCTTCAAAGAAGTTTGGATCAGTCTCACACTGTGTCTGAAAGCAGATATTTATAAATTGCTTTGAATTATATGACACCTTTCTTCTCCCAAGGAGCTTATTCTTATAGTATTTATTCTGTGGCATTTCAAATAATTGATTTGTTTCAGTGTGCATGTCCAGAGGCCCCAAGGACATGACCATGTTTTTCACAGACCTAATAACTAAAATTAACTTGGGGCAAAAACCAATGAAGGTAGGCTAATGCAATCAAGTGGGAGGCACGAAGCCTCAGTGTGTTGTGTGTTGTTCATCTCATGGAATATTTTTTGTGTGTGCTGCAAAGATATTGAAGATATATAAGATATTTAATTTTCTGTTTCTATTTCTGACCCTCTGCTGACTCAGTAACTGACTGTGGACAAGGAGACACTAAACATTTTGCAGCTGCACCACAATTATTTAGTAGAAATTATGTTATTGGTGAGCTGTGTTCAAACAGCATTACCTGCCAGACATTATACTGACTAAAGACATCATATTATAAATAAATTGAAATTCCTCAGATGATGAGAACTTGCAAATATAGCTTGTATCTTATTTTACTGAATAAAACAGAACTCCCACTGCAGCTTCACTCAGAGCCCAACCTAGTGTTACTTGACCCATGAAAATTCCTTGAAGTCTCTAATAAACGTTTGCCTCAAGAGAATTTAGCAATATTGTCTGAGTCGCACCAGTAATCAAAGATCTTATCTAATATAACAACAGAAATTGAAACCGAAGATGACAAAGATGATGCTAAAAACCCAATATTCAATAGGTAGCTTTTTATAAGACATTAACACTGTTCCTTGAACTTACAATATGACTATTTTCTATTCTCTGCCCAGAATACAACTATAATGTGTGAAGTTGTATTTAGTTAAATTAGATTGGTATGAAACACTGTAATCTAAAAAAAACCAGCAATAATATAAGTCACTGTTGATGTTGCTTCCATCTGAATCTAGAGTTAATTTCTACTTTCCATAAGGTACTTGTTTTGTTTAGTTTGGTTTTACATAGATGTCAAATGCCTATGAATTTCCTAGGAGTATATTTCTCATCATTGTTATATGCTCAAGCTGTCAGTATGTCAGACATAGAGAAGAAAGGAGTAAGGAGTATGATATGCATCTGTACACTTATTTTGTATAAATTAATGATGACAATCCCACTTGAAATCCAATTAGCATATTAATATTAAATGCAATCTAGATTTCTTGGTAAAATCTCAACAAGAATAAAACAGATTTAAATTTGAAAATAAACTATTGTTTTTTTTTGTGTATGTGTTTTTCACATAACCCATTTTCCATTTCTTTTTCCATTAGTTAATAGCTCCATGGGGCTTTCCCCTGGGCCAGTAGCTGGGCTTTGAGCTCACATTTCTAACAAATCTCTGCCAATGGAGGCAATAGTGTTGCCTGCCACGTCACTTCAGTCCTTACCTCTTTTTCTAATTGTTCTGATGTCCTCAGAATCCCATGTGCCAAAATAAGCCCTTGTCTGTCTGTTTCACAGCTCTATGTCCCTGAGCTAGTTTCCACAAACACAGAAACATCTCCTGCACTAATGATCTTCTAAACAAGTATAGGTTTGAAAAGAGCTGTATATGGGATTCACTTCAGAAAAGTATTCCTCTGTTCAAGTTATGAAGATAAAGATTAGGTTCAACTTTTCAAGTTATTCCATGTTATTAAAACTTTTGTTTTCTTTAATAACCTTGATATTAGCCTTTCATCTTAATACATTTAGAGTTAATGATTATGGATTTTAAGGAGGAACAGCTGTCTTACTTCTGCGTTTTTCTTCAGTGATGTTCAATTGCACAGATGTAGACACTATGTGGATATTTGGATTTAACTTTGGTTATTGTCTCTTCAAGCGGGTACCACACAACAAGACTTAAAGGTATTGTATGCATACACAATAGTATTCAAAATAATGAATCTCTTGACACTTTCCAAATGTTTAGCCCACCTAAGGCACATCTCTCAATATGTCTATAGTAAGAATACAATTAAGAAGTAATCTGTTTTGCTTCTGCCTCCAGCCATGATGGAGTAACAAGGCTAAAATTTATCCTCCCATTGTAAACAACAACTAAAAAATAAAGTATAAAGAATCAATGGTTTTCAGATATTAGACAACGGGTAGAACAATCACCTCTGAGAAAAGGGAAAAAAATAAAGTGAGCCCTACAATTGTCCCATCTTGCTAACTACAAATGTTTCCAGGCTAGAGCATGGAAAGAAGAAATGCAGAGAGAGCCTACCAGTATTGCTGAGTTGAGAAGACAAGTACAGAGTTCACAGACACCAAGGCATCTAGAATTCACAGGGCAGCATAACTGGAAACAGGCAACTACCTAAGAAAGAAGCTCAGAGGTCTGCAAAGGGCTCCCCTTGAGGCTTCGTCATGAGCATGAGCATGATTAGCACATGCAGTGTGAAAAGCTCCCTAATTCATGGGGCATCGAGTAGAGTCCTCAGAAGGGCATTGCTTCAAGCCCACCTAGAAAGGATCAGCTTCTGTACAAGCAGCTTACTGTTTTGCAGAATAAAGTCCAAAACTACTAAAAAGAATGCAAATATTCTAGAATGACACATATAAAATTTCGGTTAAAAAATAGGCATAAAACAAAAACTGGAGAAAAATCAATCAGTACCAACAGACACAGGAATGACAGACATGACAGAATTAATAGATACGAAAATTAAAGCAGTCATTATAAATACACTCATTATGTCCAGGAAAATAAATGAAAACAAGCATAATAAGGAGAGACATGGGGGAAAAAAGATCAAAATCAAAATTCCAAATAAGAAAAATAAAGCAAAAGACACGTTCTTTTAGAACACTCTTCTAACATTCACCAAAACAGAGCATATTATGACTCATGAAGCACATCTCAATAAATGTAAAAGATTTTAAAACATGCAAAATATGTTGTCTAGCCAGAATTAAATTAAAATTAATAACAAAATATATAAATTTCATAAATATATTGAAATGAAACAATCTAATTGTAAATAATTGATGGGTCATAGAAGAAATCACAAAGGAGATTACAAAATATATGAACAAAATTAAAATGAAAGCATACTATGTCAAAATTTTGAGGATGCAACTAAAGCAGTTCTTAGAGAAATGTTTATAACTTTATAGGTGTATATAAGAAAAGCAGAAAGGTCTACAATCTATGTACTAAGTTTCCACAATGAGTGATTAGAAAAGAAGAAAATTATTTAAAAATAAGCAGAAGAAAGAAAATAACACAAATCGATGAAATAAAGTTATATAAATCTATATCACTTTGTATACATAAAACACACACATTCACACACATATACATATATATATGTTTTATATATATATATTGAGAGAGAGAGAAACAGACATAGAAAATCAACTAAAACATAAGTGGCTTATTTGAGATCAATAAAATTGATAAACTTCTAAACCGATTAAAAGGAGAGAAGATGTATATTACCAGCATCAGAAATGAAAGAAGAAAACTCACTACAGAGGCTACAAATATTAAAGGAATATTATAAGTAATTGCATGCCAATCGTTTCAACAACTTAGATGAAATGAACTTTAAAAAATAAACTAACAAAGCTCATTTCTGAAAACTAGATAACATAAATAGCCCTTTATCTCTCTAAAAATTGGATTTGTACCAAAATGGTCAAAATAATTAAAATCTAGGGATATATAAGACTTCATTGGTGAATTCTAACAAAATTTAAGGAAAAATAATGCAAGCTATTATTTCAGCTCATTCTGATGAGCTATATACAATGACACACAAACACAGATCCAAAATTGTCAGCCTAATTTTAGAAAATGAAATTTAACAATATTAAAAAGACTAATACATCATGACTAAGTAGGATTTATCTCAGAATTAAAACTAAAAGTTTTGTTTAGCATTGGAAAATCAAACAGCATAATTCACCATCATACAGACTCAAACTGAAAGAAAAGATATTCTCAATAGAAGCGGAAAAGCATTTTACAAAATGTAACATCAACTCATGACTTTAAAACTCAGTAAATAGAAATCGAAATTGTGGAATCGTGGGAGTTTGAATAATTGACTCCTGATCACTGAAAGCTGTGTTACTTTATATGGCAAGAGGGGCTCTGCAGGTATGATTAAATCTTGAAATGAGGTAATCATCCTGGATTATCTATGTGGGTGCTAAAACAGCCACAGGCATTCTTATAAAAGGGAGGCAGGGGGAGATTCTAGTCAGAAGAAAGGGATATGATGACCTCTGCGTGAGAGCTGAGCATGGAAGGACCAATCCGGATCCAGGGAATACAAGGAATGCAGTTCTAGAAGCTGGAAAAGGCAAGAAAATAGACTATCTCCCTAGAGCTTCCAGAGGGTACATGACCCTGGTGACACCTTGGTTTTGTCCCAGTATATCCGATTTCAGATCTCTAGCCTCCAGAAGTACAAGAAAATAATTTTGAGTTGTGCTAACACACCAAATTTGTGGTAATTTGTTAAAGCTGTCGTAGGAAACTAGTATGGAAGAAAACTTCCTCAGCCCAATAAATGGCATCTAAGAACAATCAATAGCTAACATCATGCTTAATCATAAAACTGAATGCTTTTTCCTTAAGATTGAAAACGAGGATTGGAAGCAAGTATGTCCACTCTTACTACTATGCAACATCATGCTGTAGATGCTAGTAAATTCAATAAAGAAAATGTAAATAAAAGTATAATGATAACAAAAGCAGATTTAGGTAGAAAATTGTTTATTTTTTTAAAAGCTAATGAAACTAATGAGTGAGTTTAGCAAAATCACCTGACTCAATTTCAACACTACAAAATTAAATATAGTGCTAAAAAAGCCCAGAAAATGAAATAGAAAAAAAATCTAATACCATTTACGGAAACATAAAAATATTAAATACGTAAGACTGAAATTTGACAAAACTTGTGGAAGGTTTATACACTGAAATCTACAAAATATTGTCTTCAAAATAAAGGAAGACTTAAATAAACGGAGAAATGTAGCACAGTCAGTAATCAGAAGATCCAATATTGTTAAAATGTTAAATTCTTTCCAGATTGACCAAGGTCAAGGGTTGGCAAACTTTTTCTGTGAGGAACCAGATAGTAAATATTTTAGGCTTTGCAAGCTATATGTCATCTCTATTATACATTCTTTGTTTTTTGCTTAGGTTTGTTTTTCGCAACCACTTGAAACTATAATAATAGCTATTTTTAGCTCGAAGTCACTACAAGAACAGACCCTGGGGTGAATTTGACACATGGACTGTATGTTATTGACACCTGCTATAGATTCAATGAATCCCAGTGAAAATCCCAAAAGACTTTTATTATGAAATTATATGGAAATACAAAAGTGCTAAAATAGCTAAAGATTGAAAATGAAAAACAAAGTTGAAAGACTTATACTTCTTGACTTGAAGACTTATTTTTCAACCCCCAATTAATCAAGTTAGTGTTAGATTCATATCAAGTTGTATAAACATATACAGATCAGTGGAACTGGAAAGAAAGTAAAAAAAAAAATGCACATATGGTAAATTTATTTTGACAAAGAGACCAAGCAATTCCACAAAAAGGATAATCTTTCAACCAATAACTCTGGAACAATTGGATGTCCAGTTAGGGGTAAAAGAGAAAACATCAATCATCCCTTACTTCAGAAAAATAATTTACAAGTAAGTCTGTGATTAGGCAAAGATTTCTAAAGAGAACATGAAGATCATGACTCTGTTAGTCCATTTTCACACTGCGGATAAAAACATACCCAAGACTGGGCAATTTACAAAAAAAAAGAGGTTTAATGTACTTACAGTTTCACGTGGCTGGGGAGGCCTCACAATCATGGCAGAAGGCAAGGAGGAGCAAATCACATCTTATGTGGATGGCAGCAGGCCAAGAGAAAACTTGTGCAAAGAAACTCTACTCTGGTTACTGTAGCCTTGTAGTATAGTTTGAAGTCAGGTAGCGTGATGCCTCCAGCTTTGCCCTTTTGACTTAGAATTGTCTTGGCAATGCGGGCTCTTTTTTGGTTCCATATGAACTTTAAAGCAGTTTTTTCCAATTCTGTGAAGAAACTCATTGGTAGCTTGATGGGGATGGCATTGAATCTACAAATAACCTTGGGCAGTATGGCCATTTTCACGATATTGATTCTTCCTATCCATGAGCATGGTATGTTCTTCCATTTGTTTGTGTCCTCTTTGATTTCACTGAGCAGTGGTTTGTAGTTCTCCTTGAAGAGGTCCTTT
>NW_016820949.1:127126-140436 GCF_001698545.2 Rhinopithecus bieti | reverse complement strand
AAAAAAAAAAAAAAAAAAGAAACTCTACTCTGCCTTATAAAGCCATCCGATCCCATGAGACTTATTCACTATCATGAGAACAGCAAGGGAAAGATCTGCCCCCTGTGTGTCAATTACCTCCCAATGGGTCCCTCCCACAACATTTGTGAATTCAAGATGAGATTTGGGTGGGGACACAGCCAAACATATCAATGACCTTTTGAAATTATCAGTAAAGTGTTGGATTTTATAAAAATGTAAAACCGTTGTTTTTTGTAGGACATTATTAAGGAAATGGAAGGACAAACCACAAACAGGGAAAATATATTTTAAAAATGTATATCTCATAAAGAACTTCCAGCTAGAACAGGAATCAGCCAACCAAAGCATGGGGCAAACCTGGTCTGCAAATTTTTGAAAGGAAAGTTATGTTCATTTATTTATGTCTTGTATGTAGCTCTTTTCATAGTAGAAGGCCAGAGTTGAAGAGCTGCAACAGAAGTCTTGTGGCCCATAAAGCCAAAATATTCACTGTTTGATCCTCTACAGACACAGTATACCAACCCCTGGGCTGGAATAAATATAAAGAACTTGTGTGGCTCAACAATAAATAACCCAATTTTCATAAATGGGCAAAGATTTGAACAGACACTTCGCAAATGAAGATATATGAATGGCCAATCAACATATGAAAAGCTTTTCAAAATCATTAGTCATTAGGGAAATGCAAATTAACAACACAATAGACAGCACTTGAAGCCTATTAAAATGGCTAAAATTAAAGACTGTTCATACCAACTGAAAATGGGAGGAGAAGCAACCGGAATTCACAAATATTGCTGGTGGGAATGTGAAAAAAAAATTGTAAATCACATTTGATAATTTGATAATGTCTTTAAAAGCTAAATGTACACCGACTATACAACTCAGTCATTCTACACCTAGGTATTTACCTAGAAAATACAAGAATATGCCAATACAAAGGCATGTTCATGAATGTTTAGCACAGCTTAGTATGTTATAGCCCAAACTAGTAACAGTACAAACATCTACTCGCAGCTGAATGTATATACATGTTGTGGTATGTCTAGTCAATGTAATAGTACTCAGCAATAAAAGAGTGATAGAAGCAACTGAATAATAAGGCAAACAACCTGATTTTCAAAGTAATGGGCAAATGAATGATTCTCAAAATTATTATGCTTAGTGAAAGAAGGAAAAGGGGCTAAATAGTAAAAGAGTACATACTATATGATTCTAGAAAATATGAAATAATCTAAAATAACAGAAAGCAGATTAGTGGATGCATGGAGATGGGGTAGGTAGAATAAGGGATAAATTACAAAGGGGAATGAAGAAATCTTTGAGATTGATAGAAATGTTTATTATCCTTATTGTCATAATGATTTCATAGTTGTATACATATGTCAAAACTAATCAAATTGTACTCTTTAAAATGTTACCTTCTTGTGCATCAATTTCACCTCAATAAAGCTGTACAATAATAGAAACTTTTCTTAGACAAAATTTTATAACTACAATTTCTCAAACATAAATATTACTCTTGGAGTGTTACTTGTAAAGGAAAAAATAATTATAGTGACATTCAGCCTAGCTACTCAGATTGTTGTCTGAGAAGAGACAGCTTTGACATTGACTGAGAGCTTTTAGAAACACTGAATCTGTTCGCTAGCCATACCACCACTCCAGAGCTTTTGATCAAATTATGCATTTTAAAAGGTCTCTAGGTGATTTACATGTACTTTAAAGTTTGAGACATACTGCTCTACAAACAAGAGCTCTGATTCAAATGAAAGATAAAATCGATATAAAATTTCTCATCAGAGATGTTATTTACAAGATTCAGCTATCATATCCTGGGTGTTACTAGATAATTCTACAATGTTCTTTGATTCTGATTCCACAGTCCCATGTCATTGCCCTTTTCTTACTAGACCTGCCCCATTTTCATGTGTCATTTTCCCCACCTCTTCTAATCTCCCCATACTTAAGCATAAGTGTTCATTTTTTCATAGATAACGTTGGGTGGTTGCAATCACTTTAAAATCATATTGGCCTCCCTTGCCTCCATTCCTATCTATGATTTCTTTATATTGTGGTAAAGTCAACAGGGGTGGTTTCAGAGAGTTAGTCACCTAATCTGAATCAAAGTCTCTAAAATTAATTCCAGAAATTATTAACAAAATAAACGAAGAGGAAAAAACTGAATGATATATACAACTATGCATTTAATTCTTCTTTAATAAATTTTCAATGAGATCTAAGTACAATTGGAAAACAAACTAAAATAAAGACTTGAAGAGATCATAATACAAAGCAAGTGCATTGAGTAAAGGGTAAGCTCTGGGGAAAAGATTCTCTTATTTTAAACTTGAGGTTTTACTACATAGGTTTTACTATGTACTCACATGTATTACATCGTTTTTTTTTTTTTTTAAAAAAATTTGGGAAAAAAAAAGTAAAAAACAATCATTTTCTAGAGGGCTATGAAATTTGTCCACTGTCACTCAGCTGGGATTCAAATCCAATTGTTTCAACATTCAGCCTAGTATTCTCTGCACAGCCCATATTACACGTATGAAATGTCCTTNATAAATGGGCAAAGATTTGAACAGACACTTCGCAAATGAAGATATATGAATGGCCAATCAACATATGAAAAGCTTTTCAAAATCATTAGTCATTAGGGAAATGCAAATTAACAACACAATAGACAGCACTTGAAGCCTATTAAAATGGCTAAAATTAAAGACTGTTCATACCAACTGAAAAATGGGAGGAGAAGCAACCGGAATTCACAAATATTGCTGGTGGGAATGTGAAAAAAAAATTGTAAATCACATTTGATAATTTGATAATGTCTTTAAAAGCTAAATGTACACCGACTATACAACTCAGTCATTCTACACCTAGGTATTTACCTAGAAAAATACAAGAATATGCCAATACAAAGGCATGTTCATGAATGTTTAGCACAGCTTAGTATGTTATAGCCCAAACTAGTAACAGTACAAACATCTACTCGCAGCTGAATGTATATACATGTTGTGGTATGTCTAGTCAATGTAATAGTACTCAGCAATAAAAAGAGTGATAGAAGCAACTGAATAATAAGGCAAACAACCTGATTTTCAAAGTAATGGGCAAATGAATGATTCTCAAAATTATTATGCTTAGTGAAAGAAGGAAAAGGGGCTAAATAGTAAAAGAGTACATACTATATGATTCTAGAAAATATGAAATAATCTAAAATAACAGAAAGCAGATTAGTGGATGCATGGAGATGGGGTAGGTAGAATAAGGGATAAATTACAAAGGGGAATGAAGAAATCTTTGAGATTGATAGAAATGTTTATTATCCTTATTGTCATAATGATTTCATAGTTGTATACATATGTCAAAACTAATCAAATTGTACTCTTTAAAATGTTACCTTCTTGTGCATCAATTTCACCTCAATAAAGCTGTACAATAATAGAAACTTTTCTTAGACAAAATTTTTATAACTACAATTTCTCAAACATAAATATTACTCTTGGAGTGTTACTTGTAAAGGAAAAAATAATTATAGTGACATTCAGCCTAGCTACTCAGATTGTTGTCTGAGAAGAGACAGCTTTGACATTGACTGAGAGCTTTTAGAAACACTGAATCTGTTCGCTAGCCATACCACCACTCCAGAGCTTTTGATCAAATTATGCATTTTAAAAAGGTCTCTAGGTGATTTACATGTACTTTAAAGTTTGAGACATACTGCTCTACAAACAAGAGCTCTGATTCAAATGAAAGATAAAAATCGATATAAAAATTTCTCATCAGAGATGTTATTTACAAGATTCAGCTATCATATCCTGGGTGTTACTAGATAATTCTACAATGTTCTTTGATTCTGATTCCACAGTCCCATGTCATTGCCCTTTTCTTACTAGACCTGCCCCCATTTTTCATGTGTCATTTTCCCCCACCTCTTCTAATCTCCCCATACTTAAGCATAAGTGTTCATTTTTTCATAGATAACGTTGGGTGGTTGCAATCACTTTAAAATCATATTGGCCTCCCTTGCCTCCATTCCTATCTATGATTTCTTTATATTGTGGTAAAGTCAACAGGGGGTGGTTTCAGAGAGTTAGTCACCTAATCTGAATCAAAGTCTCTAAAATTAATTCCAGAAATTATTAACAAAAATAAACGAAGAGGAAAAAACTGAATGATATATACAACTATGCATTTAATTCTTCTTTAATAAATTTTCAATGAGATCTAAGTACAATTGGAAAAACAAACTAAAAATAAAGACTTGAAGAGATCATAATACAAAGCAAGTGCATTGAGTAAAGGGTAAGCTCTGGGGAAAAGATTCTCTTATTTTAAACTTGAGGTTTTACTACATAGGTTTTACTATGTACTCACATGTATTACATCGTTTTTTTTTTTTTTTTAAATAAATTTGTGAGATAAGAAGTCAAATACCATCATTTTCTAGATGGCTATGAAATTTGTCCACTGTCACTCAGCTGGGATTCAAATCCAATTGTTTCAACATTCAGCCTAGTATTCTCTGCACAGCCCATATTACACGTATGAAATGTCCTTGAAAAAAAACACTGTAAAGATCTCTTTCAAATTTCACATATAAATGTTTGAGTCAAAAACTAAAACAATGCCTTGAAGCATTTGTTCTTATGATGAACCAAAATTTGAAAGAGTTTGATGCTAAAATCAAAATTACTTTTGAGTTATAAAAGCATGTAAATACAACTTTATCTCCAAGACTTATACTGTCTTTTTCCCTAAAAGGAAATTGCAGGCTTACATTTCATTTGGTAAAATATAAAACTTGAAGATATTTTTATCTGAATAGTTTTTTAAAATTATTAATCAAGTTGTTAATTCTAGTGTTTCTAGTGTTTTCGCTGAAAACTAGAATTCCAGATACCATATTTTAAAAGGCACGGTTTGCAGATTTCTTTCTACTAATTAAAGAAATATTTCCCCCTTTAGGTAAATGTACTGTATTTGTCCTACCTTTTGTCATGGGGGTCAGCCATCATTTGTATCCTTTTTTCTTTCCTTAAGTGACTATTTCTTTGATTTCTTAGTAAAAGGCTTGGTAGAAATAGATAGAAATGACACCTAGAAAAGAATATTTCTGCACCTGAAAGTCATAAACTTTCCAATTTAAACTTGGAAAAGTATCTGAAGCAAGCCAAAATGAGCACAGAGCAAGTCCAATGACAAATGCTTCATTCTTTTTTTCTCTCGATTTTTTTTTTTTTTTCAGGGGTTGGGGGTTAATTGTTTTGTTTTATTTTACATTTGGTCAGCTGGCACACTGCACAGAAACTTGAGATTTTTTTTCCCCTTTCTCATTTCAGTTGCTTTTAGCCATGTCCTAAATTAGCTTTTCTTTAAGTCTTGAAGGGAGTTGGCTTCCACTCCCCAAATGGAACAATAGTTCCTCCTGAGTGAGAGTGCCAGCTACATATATTATCTGTCCTGTTCCCAGCAGGAACATTCCAGTGCCTGCTTAGAAAAATTAGTCACATGGACTTTTAGTTTGGGGAAGGGGTGGCTAGTCTTAGTTGTCATCTTTAATTTGTGACAGAATTGAGCTGTTTTTCTCCTTTCAAGTCTTCCATTTACCCATTTTAGACTCTTGTAGATGCTTTACCTTTTCTTCATGCAGTCAAGAATGAGCCCATCTTTGGAAGGCTCCAAGAACTGGGGACACATTTAGCCCCTTAATGCTGCTTTGTTGGCCCAATTCCACTTTGGTTAATTGCATTCTGTTCCACAAACATATCTCTGCATTTTCATTTGGTGACAAAAAAAGATTGCTTTTCAACCTCCTCTTCTGAGCTCAATCCTCAAAGGCCCAGCATGGATCCGTCCAAAGTTGCCTAAGGAAAAATTCCCCAAGTGTGGGAGAATCCAAAAAAGCACAGCCATTCTCAGCCCTCCTCACACCCACACCAAAATCAGTATTGACAGAAAAATGTATGTTTATCTGACTGCAGAAGCTTGCCCTTTGCTTTAAAAGAGGTACTTATTTACCAAGGGGCAGTGATGACACACTTGAGGATCCATACCAAATACCATTCAAGAGAGTCAAGAATTCCCTGGAAACACATTGTCTGTTTCTTCTTTGGAAAATGAAAAGCACTGCAAAGAAATTCTAAAAAGTCAGATTTCTGTAGTTTCTATGCTCCAAAGGTAGCTAGTATACTAGAGACAGTAACGAAATAGATGCATCTTATCATGATGACTTTTTTTTTTTTTTTTTTTTGCTACAATGTTTATAGCAAGGGCTCTTCACTATTATTTCAATTGTGTGAAACAATGTGACACTTGCCTTTGTTATTTTAGCTTCAGAAGTTTCCAAAACACTTGTCTCTGCAAGATTATCTTGATGTTAAGGCACAGGAAATTTGCTTTAAGGCTCTGCTGACTCGACATTTACACATTTTTCTTCTGATGAAGTATTTTGTTTCCTTTAAAACCAAATGATATCATGTAACTCAAACAATGTAGAACTATACTAATTATGATCTAAAATGACAGATGTAGATGGAGTCATACTTTATGTCTGTTCATGTAGTATATATAGTCATTATCCATCAAGTGTTCACATGTACACTGGGAATTTTCATACCAACTGCCAAAACTTCAAACTAACCACTTAAAAAAAAAAGTTCGACTTCAAAAGGTTTACAGTTTTAATTTGGACAGCACCGCCAGGAAGTGATCCGTGAACAAATTCATTTCGCTAGTCTTTGTAACTACAAAGTTCTCATGATTAAGCTTTTTACTTTCTCTTTCTCTCTCTTTTTTTTTTTTTTTTTTTTTGGTGTAGCTTAACTTTATGATTCATGGGCTAAAATAGGATCCTGAGAGCTTTACTGTTGGTGTCATACTTTCATATTTTCTATTACAAGTTTCATATGAATGTAAAATTGTATTAATTTGTGTTATAAATAGCCTTAAAAGGGATTAATCATCATAGAACCAAATTGTTTTCCCAGATATCAGTCATGATAAAGTCTTAGGAAATATAGTTTTAGGTAAAAAAGAAGAAGAGAACACTCTGAAATATCTAAATGTTTGGTTAACATAAGCTTTCTTATACAGAAAAATTACAAATTTGCCCCTCCCCAAAAAATCATACTCAGTTCAATGAGATGGCAGAACAGTGATATTTTCACTTAAAAAAAAAAAAAGGAAGAAAATCTATTTATTAAAAATCACTAGGCTGGGTGCAATGGCTCATGCATGTAATCCCAGCACTTTGGGAGGCTGTCAAGAGCAGATCAGGAGGTCAGGAGTTCGAGACCAGCCTGGTCAATATGGTAAAACACTGTCTCTTCTAAAAATACAAAAATTAGCCAGGTGTATGGCACACGCCAGTAGTCCCAGCTTCTTGGTAGGCTGAGGCAGAAGAATCTCTTGAACCCAGGAATCAGAGGTTGCAGTAAGCCAAGATCATGCCACTGCACTCCAGCCTGGGCAACAGAGTGAGATTCTGTCTCAAAAAAAAAAAAAAAAAATTAAAAATCACTAATTAAATGTGAATCATATAACTGCTCCTAGAAGAAAATAGCCTAAGAAAGAACGGTGCTTTTAAAATTACATAGTTTTGCCTGTTTACTAAAACATGTATCTTGTCTTTGGAAGTTCTGAAATCTACATCTCAGGGAAAAAAGAAACCCTGGAAAGTATATTCCTAGAAAAGCATCCATAGTGAATAATGAGCTCATTTTCATTTAAAGATAAAAAATGTAGATATCTTTATCTAAAATGTGAGAATTTTCAGAAAATATGGCTAAAATAAAAATATACTTGAAGAAAATGGATAAAGTCCATGTCATAAAATATTGGATTTAGATGACACTAATATTTGAAGAAAGTATAAAGTTAAGCCAAGAACAAATTACTCCAAGAAGTTGAAAATATTCTGTGCTCAGGATGGGTGTATATTACTGCTTTAAATATACATTACAAGCAATAGGGAGAATTTCAGAAATACTAATCTTAGTATTTAGTTGTGGTCCTGACCCTTTGACATTTTACAAGTACGAATTATCTTATTGTACTTTGCAGATGTTGCAATTTTCTACAAATTGAAAGTATGCGGCAACCCTGTGTCAAGCAACCCTGTGTCGGTGCCTTTTTTCCAACATCTTGTGCTCATTTTGTGTCTCTGTGTCACATTTTCTTAATTCTCACAATATTTGAAAGCGTTTTGTATTTTTCTCCCTGTTATGGTGATCTGTTATCATTGATCTTTGACGTTACTGTTGTAATTGTTTTGAGGGAGCCACATCCACACCTCTACAAGATGATAAACTTAAACTATAATGGTGTGTGTGTTCTAACTAACTTCCTCTCTGACCAGTCATTCCTCCATCTCTCTCCCTCTCCATGGGCCTCCGTATTCCCTGAGACACAACAATATTGAAACTAAACCAGTTAATAACCCTTCAATGGCCTCCAGTTGTTCAAGTGAAAGAAAAGTCACATGTCTCCTGCTTTACATCGAAAGCTAGAAATGATTAGTCTTAGTGAGAAAGACATGTTGAAAGTCAAGACAGGTAGAAGGCTAGGCCTTCTTACATTGAGAAGCAACTTCAGCAAAGTCTCAGTATACAAAATTAATGTGCAAAAATCGCTACCCTTCGTATACACCAACAACAGGCAAGCAGAGAGCCAAATCATGAATGAACTCCCATTCATAATTGCCGCAAAAAGAGTAAACTATCTAGGAATACAGCTAACTAGGGATATGAAAGATCTCTACAAGGAGAACCTCTAACCACTGTTCAAAGAAATCAGTGATGAATCCAACAAATGGAAAAAAACATTTCATGCTCATGGATAGGCAGAATCAATATCATGAAAATGGTCATACTGCCCACAGCAATTTATATATTCAATGCTATTCCCATTAAACTACCAATGGCATTCATTACAGAACTAGAGAAAACTCTTTTAAAATTCATATGGAACCAAAAAAGAACCTGAAAATCCAAGGTAATCCTAAGCAAAAAGAACAAAGCTAGAGGCATCACACTACCTGACTTCACACTACACTAAAGGGATACAGTAACGAAAACAGCATGCTACTGGTCCAAAAACAGACACATAAACCAATAGAAAAGAAAAGAAAACCAGGAAATAAGACTGCATACCTACAACTATGTGATCTTTAACAAACCTGACAAAAACAAACATTGGGAAAAGAATTCCTCTTAAATAAATGGTGCTGGGATAACTGGCTAGCCATATGCAGAGGAGGGAAACGGGACCCCTTCCTTGCACCATATACAAAAGTTACCTCAAGATGGATTAAAGACTTAAATGTAAAACTCAAAACTATAAAATATTCTGGAAGACAATCGACCCAATACCATTCAGGACATAGGCACAGGCAAAGATTTCATGACAAAGACACCAAAAGCAATTGCAACAACAGCAAAAATTGACAAATGGGATCTAATTAAAGTTAGGAGCATTTGCACAGCAAAACTATCAACAGAGTAAACAGACAACCTACAGAATATGAGAATATTTTTGCAAACTAGGCATCTGACAATGGTCTAATACTCAGCATCTATAAGGAATTTAAACAGATTTCCAAGAAATAAACAAACAAAACAATTAAAAAGTGGGCAAAAATATATGAACAGACACTTCTCAAAAGAAGATATACCTGCAGACAACAATCAGATGAAAAAAAGCTCAACATCACTGATCATTAGAGAAATGCAAATTAAAACCACAATGAGTTACCATCTCACATCTGTCGGAATGGCTATTATTATTATAAAAAGTCAAAAAATAATAGATGCTGGTAAGGTTGTGGAGAAAAAGGAACACATACTCTGTTGGTGGAAGTGTAAATTAGTTCAACCATTGTAGAAGACAGTGTGGTGATTCCTCAAAGACCTAAAGATGGAAATACCATTCAATCCAACATTCCCATTACTAGATATATATCCAAAGGAATAGAAATATTTTTATTATAAAGACACATGCATGTGTATGTTCATTGCAGCACTATTCACTATACCAAAGATATGGAATCAACCTAAACGCCCACCAATGATAGGCTGGATAAAGAAAATGTGGTACTTATATACCATGAAATAATATGCAGCCATGAAAAAGAATGAGATCATGTCTTTTACAGGGACGTGGATGGAGCTGGAGGCCACTATCTTTAGCAAACTAGCACAGTAATAGAAAATCAAATACAGCATGTTTTCACTTGTAAGTGTGGGCTAAATTCACATGGACACATAGAGGGAAACGATACACATTGGGGCCTATTAAAGAGCAGAGGTTAGGAAGAGGTAAAGGATCAGGAAAAATAAGTAATGGATACTAGACTTAACACGTGGGTGATGAAATAATCTGTACAACAAATCCCCGTGACACACGGTTGCCTATATAACAAAACTGCATATCCTGCACATGTACCCATGAAATTAAAAGAAAATTTAAAAATAAATAAATAAACTTAAAAGAAACTAAAGTAAGGAAAAACTATGGAAAAGAAATCCCTAGTTTGACCTGGAATAGCTTAATATTTTCTGTATAAAATCTGACGCTTATCTATAGGACGAAATTCTAGTGGTAGATGGAACACTGAAGAACAATAAGTGGTGCAATACAGAGAAATTTGACCTGGGAAAGAAAAGAAATTTCATAATGATTGTAGATTCACCAGAATCTTTTATTTCCCTCTCTTCACCATTAGTCCTTAGGTCACTTTTCAGACTTGGAAGAGTCCCAGATACCTCACAGATATATTTTCATTTATAATCTTGATTTCTATTCAAATTATAAAATGTCAAGACTCTTACAGTAGCCTAGCCTACATTTTCAAGTTTCTAAGAACACATAAAATGAGAGCCAGATTTCTGTTTCTAACGTAAAATGTCAACTTCTCTCCGAGGGACCAGAGTCTATTGGTCCTTAACATTTTATCTTACTTGCACTTATTTTCTCTTACTTTAAATATTTTACTTTCATTTTACTTTTTTCTCCTACTTCCACTTACTTTCCACACTTTGATGAATCAAACTAAAGGTAATAAAATGAATATCTAGTAAGGCTAAAGCTACATGGGATCCTTAATTTAAAGAATAATTTTCTTAATTATTTTACCAAGAGTTACATGACAAACTTAAGAATGGCATTATTTTGACAGTAGCAACAACTCAAAGGATAAAAGAAAATATTATAATGCTAGTACCCTCTGATGATACTATGGGAGTGCAGAAATTTACAATTTAAAAATGCCAAACTACTTTAACAATATGAAAGTCATTTTATTCATAATTTCACTGATTCACTCAATTTTAACTACATTATTTGGCTGATTTAATAAAATAACAAATGAAAATGTTAATAACAGTGCAATTTGAGAGTTACCTGTCATGAGTGATGAAATTACTCCAAATTCTAACAATACATATAGCACATGATATGTTTGCATGGGTATTGGCCTGAGTATTTTGGTTTACATTTCAACTTTTGTAATAGCTGCAGCAAAAATTTGCTGGTCTAAAATTTTTTTTTAAGGCAGAATGTCATCCTAAATGAGCAAAAGTTTGGGTATTTGGACACTCCCTGAAAGCAGAACACAGACAAGTGTTTGAATACAAACTTTTTCATTTGTATTCATTGGTTTTTAATATACACTTCTATTCAGCTTCTTCTTAATTAGGGATTTGGGTATAACTATGCTCTTTAGGACTTTCTCCGTCTACCTGCTTGGCATAATATCCTGGGACCAACTGTGGGAAAAAATCCATGATGGAGAACTGATAAAGCAAACCCTGGATGTTCAGAAACAATTTGGTTGTTTCTGGCTTATAAAACTCAAGAACTACTTTAATAAGAAGTAGAGGGTAGAAAGTGTGGAGAGCTTGTATATGTACCAAAATTGTGGATTGATAAACCAAAAAAATGATATTTTAGGCAAAGAGACATTTTGGATGAATATATAAACAAGAGAGTTAAAGTCATATTTAAATGAGAAGCTGAAGCAGAAAAAATAATCAAAACAAAAAAAATGAATTAAAAGTGCAAATAAAGGGAAGGTACTAGGACTGAAAATCCCAAGAGTAAGGTAGCTAAACCTAAGTCAGAACAGTCAGAAGTACGCTAGAGGAAAGTAAGAGAATGATATGGTTTGGCTGTATCCCCACCCATCATCTTGAATTGTAGCTCCCACAATTCCCATGTGTTGTAGGAAGGACTCGGTGGAAAGTAATTGAATGGGGGCACATCTTTCCTGTGCTGTTCTCCTGATGGTGAATAAAGTCTCAAGAGATCTGATGGTTTTATAAAGGGGAGTTTCCCTGCACAAGTTCTCTTCTCTTGTCTGCCACCATGTGAAATGTGCCTTTCACCTTCTGCCATGTGAAATGTGCCTTTCACTTTCTGCCATGATTGTGAGTCCTCTTCAGCCATGTGTAACTGAGAGTCTATTAAACCTCTTTCTTTTGTAAATTGCCCAGTCTCAGGTATGTCTTTATTCACAGCATGAAAATGGACTAATACAGAGAGATTAAAAAGAGGTAAGAGAATCAAATTATGACATAAATTAGTTCATAGAATTAGTGACGAATTTTATTTACATGGAATTTGCAACATCCTCTCCTCTCCTTTCTTTCTTGAAATAACTCTTTGAAAAAGAGAAAACAGGAAATGGAAAATTAGCATTTCATGATGGCATATGATAAGCCAGGCCAGGTGCCTCATTGTCAACATACTGTCTTCTTTAGTGCTTAAACTAAAGAATGGTCAGGATGCTTTACAGCAGTCTGTTAAGGTTGGAGGTACACTGTACTGAGATTCTCAAGAAAGCCAATTCCTCATTAGATGAAAGAAGTGAACAATCATTTACCTGGATGCTTATAGTATGATGAGTAAGAACATCCATTTCATTCCTGGAGTAAAATTAAAGAGAGGAGACGTGTAATCTGATGAACCCTATCTTTAGAAGTAAAAGTTAGTGGCAGAAATGTAATACGGATTACCAGATAGTGAGAAAACAAAAGAGTTGGCATCTCTCAATGTGGAACAACTATAAAAAATAACATTTTGTAAACTTTCTCTGTTTCCACAACCTATTTATTTGTGATTTCCAATCTACTGTCATAAAGTTATTGGCCTTAAAGCAAAAAATGGTCTTATACTTTTAGTCATAAAACAGATTGGTCACTGGAGAAACTCCATCTAATCCAATGCAGGTTGAGGAATGACATCCCCAAAGGATACTTGAGGTTTTGTTTGCTACAACC